>NC_134571.1:64511646-64811646 GCF_050947875.1 Dermacentor variabilis | reverse complement strand
AATGAACATGGCCAGCTTCTATAATCAACAACTTCCTTGCGATCCGCACAATACCGTCTTCGTCGACTGCAGTATTTCTTGATGCGGCGAGCGTTGCGCAATAGCTCCGTGGTGAGTGGATCGTGAGTGGATCGAAAATACACAGTTGCGCAGCACCGTACGTTCTTAAATTTTATTTATTTTCCGACAATGTATTGACGTTCCCCAGGCGACAAACGCAGTCAAAAACTGCTTGAAGGTTGCCTGGAAGCCGGCATACCCAGCAGCCGTCAGACTAGCTTGACACAATTTCATTGTTCTTTGTCTTGCTAATATTCATATATGAGACTAGGTTATTACAAAAAATATTATTTATTACTACAAATAAAACAAACATCAAGCTTTCAGATAGGAAGCGTAAGAGAATAAAGAAACAGCCTAATGCAGCAAACGGTATTCAACATGTCTTTTATCATCATCATCATCATCCTATTTTATATTTTTAGCATGCTTTTACAGCATGTATTTACAGTACCATTGTTAGGCTGCTGAGCACGAGGTCGCGGGATCGAATCCCGGCCACGGCGGCCGCATTTCGATGGGGGCGAAATGCGAAAACACCCGTGTACTTAGATTTAGGTGCACGTTAAAGAACCCCAGGTGGTCAAAATTTCCGGAGTCCTCCACTACGGCGTGCCTCATAATCAAAAAGTGGTTTTGGCACGTAAAACCCCATAATTATTATTATTATTACAGTACCATATTACCACACATGGAGCATACAATGAACACTTACAAAATGCATGACTTAATTATGTATTTTGTACCCACTGGCGCAACCAAAAATAAACAGAACCCGTGTCCTATCATAAGCGTCGAATGAACAATTTCTTTAACTGCATGGCGAGGAGAACAAAGAACGATCCCCACTAGTGTTGGCCCAAAATTTCCATCTTTCGTCGTTTGGGTGGAGGTAAGCTGAGCATGACAAGGAGTCCTGACTATGGCGGCTCGAGGACGCCAGTATAACCAAAGAGACGGATAGATGCACACAGCAGATCTACTCTCATGATGTTAGCTGCAGTCGCTGGAATGTTTTGAAAATTCTCATGTCAGACAGGATAGTCATTGCCAAGTTCATGATTAAAAATGTGCCGGCAAACCATATAATGTGAAAATGGGCAATTTATGTAAATGTTTCCGCATTTGTAGCGTATAATTCGCCCGGCCTTCTTGAACCTCCACCACACACACACACACACACACACACACACACACACACATATATATATATATATATATATATATATATATATGTATATATCTTAGTTGAAATCAAGAAAAAGAAATGGGCATGGGCAGGACATGTAATGAGGAGGGAAGATAACCGATGGTCATTAAGGGTTACGGACTGGATTCCAAGGGAAGGGAAGCGTAGCAGGGGGCGGCAGAAAGTTAGGCGGGCGGATGAGATTAAGAAGTTTGCAGGGACGGCATGGCCACAATTAGTACATGACCGGGGCTGTTGGAGAAATATGGGAGAGGCCTTTGCCCTGCAGTGGGCGTAACCAGGCTGATGATGATGATGATATATATATACATATATATATATATATATATATATATATATATATATATATATATATATATATATATATATATATATATATATATATATATAGTGTTAAAACGAGTCATTCACTCCTTTGAAAATGTCAGCAACCTTGCAGCCATTAGAGGGAACCTCTGTGGACGTACTGGGCACGGCTGCACAAAAGGAATCAAGTTGTGCGCGGAAATGTTTCCATATCCATTTTCTTTAACATTTTTTTTAGCGAACGTGAATGAAATAGAGTTACGCACTAATAAAGACGCAGATGAGCTATAAGCTGTAGAAGTAGTCTATTCCTCGAACGACGACATAGACAGCCGCAAGTATTTCAACTATACGCACTTTAAAATTCTAAACCATCTTGTGTATTGAATAACACTTCATGGGGGCCTAGTTGGTACATAATTCTGAACTTAACGTTACATCGCAAACACCTAAGACGATCCACAAAAAGAAAGACACAACACACACAGCGGCAGTGTATGTCGTGTCTTCCTTTTTGTGGATCCTCTTAGGTGTTTGTGCTGTAACGTGAAGTTCAGAATTGTGTATTGAAATCCACCAAATCAGCATACGCTCATTCTTCGCAAGCCGCAATCTCATGTTGCCATCCCCAGCAGCCGCCTTCGTAGGCTGTATTACTGTGAGTTGAACGAATTAATTCTAGCTTTTCAGTGGATTGTCGAAATGGTAGCTCGTGCTTGCGTTTTCAGTGCGCAGGAGAATTTTTAACGACTTTTTTTTTAAAGCATAAGCTGAGTAAATTATAGGCAGTACCAAGTCTCGGATGTCCTTCTTTCCATGCGTGTCTGTTAATTTTTGAGGGCAACATTTGATATTCCTTTTCCCATCCTGTGCAAATGGAACGCAATACGGAGGGATCCAAGCTGGTCCGGAGATTCGTTCCCTCTATTTCTGTTTCGCCGTTCCTGTGCTTTAATCGCGTCATGCATTAAACTGACACTATTTTGTTTGCAGTCAAACGGTGGAATAAACATAAAAAAGCACGAAGGACGAGTGTTGTCTAACCCTTGTGATTATTTAAAAGGACCAGCGTAATTACGAGAAGCCAACAAAGCGACCATTCGCTCAAACCAAAGCATTTCCAAGGAAACCAATGGAACCAATTTACATAATTGTGATACCATTTTTCATTGCAGAGTTACAGACTTGTAAACTTGATAGTTTCATTTTCTGAATATTCTCCATTTTTGCCAATTTTTCATAAAGAATTGACGACCTAAATCTAAAATTCGAAACCAACAGTCACTAGATTTCAAGTTTTTCTTTTAAATACAACAAACCTCGTCAAACTTGGTGCTGTGGTTGCCGAGAGAGACGAATTCTCTTTTTACGTGTATTTAGATAGGATCACCGGAGCTAAAGCTTTCTCTTAAGCACAAAAGGAACTGGAACACTAATGCATTCCATGGGACACTTTGTAAATTAATATCTGGAAACTGGTGCACTGCTGAGAATTCGTTCTAAGTATACACAGCTTGCGAAATTCACCGACTATAATTCGCAGATTGAAACAATGGCGTAATGCTATTATTTTAAAAAAAACTTAATTAACGTAATTATGCTACATGTTTAGATAAGTATCTTGGTTTTATGTAGAAGTAGTGGTCACCTGATCGAGTGATTTAGACCAAGGATTAGAATTGAGCTATCTGCTGCATGCAATTTTTAAAAATTTGGTGCAGGTAAAAAAATACACCTTGTATATGGAACTTTACTAACCACGCACCTTCCTTTGGTGTCATTGGGTACAAAAAAGACGTCCTTACTAGATCGTGCATGTCTCGTGTGAGCAGATACCGCCATCGTAGCGCGCGCATGACGAACTTTCAAGAAGGCGTATAATTAGCAGCGTGTTTGTAGATTCTAGCGGGAGTGGTGGCATATTTAAAGCTTAGTCCGTCATGGTAAGTGTAATTAATTGCACATAATCCAGTGCTCATCTGGAGTCATAAGGCTTTCAGCTTGCCAAGTTGTTGCAGAAATTAGACGGTTACGCGACCGTAGCACCCTCGCGCAAGACACGTATTGTCTAGCTGTAGCTTGAGGAGACGCGGCAAGCAAGACAGCAGGATGCCAATCAACGCCCAGCCCTTTTGACCACGGCGTATCGCGTCCATCTCCGTAGGGAGCGTAAGCACAGAACATCGAGGCAAGCGCAGGAGCTCCAACCACCTACGACTGCAGCCGGCTAGAGCGCCTCAAGGCAGTCTCACACGCGGCCAGTAAGAAATTCTGTGAACGCAACTGACGTAACTTATAATACCAGCCATCATAATTCACCACGAGCGTCGAGGGTACACCCAACAGCCCCAGTCTGGGACACCAACCACAACGTACTACGCGTGCTGCTCATTACTGCAGGCGCTCGGGGTTGACTACACAGTGGTTGAAATCTGTCTTCATTGACAACGACTTTGGTTACAAGTGCGACGTGTTTGACTGGTTGTAGTTCCAGCAAAATACGAAGCCAGCCACTGCAGCCGTGGCGCAATTTCTACAGGGGCCGTTCCCAGGAAAGGATCCAGCCAAGATTGAGCTCTGTCTCAACTACAACGCTTGAATCTAGCAACGGGAGCCACTTATGAGCCCGAGCGAAGGGCACCGGTACCCTCCGCACTGTACTTGTTTGCCCACGCAAGGTCCCATAGAGGAAAGGCTCGTGTGTCCACACGGTTGTCGTACCTTCAGATACGACGGTGGCGGCATGCGGCACAGTGTAGCATCGTGGGGTGATTTATTGTTATGGTGGGCGCTAGCAACGTGGTCAAGATCCTAGCAACGTGGTGAAAATCAGTTGTGATGATTTATGCTGCCCTTGGCAAAATGGCAGTTACTTGGCTGGGCATTACCATTACCCTGTCATCAGCACTATCAGTTCCATTATGTACCGCATTTTTTCTGATTTCTTTCAGGGCTTAAGGTGTCGTCGCGATTGCCTAAATCGCGTTGCTGTCAAACCCGGCTATATCGAATCGGGGGGGGGGGCACAAACAAAGTTCAATATATATGTAATTACAGGTATGGATGGATGGATGCAAAACTTTACTGAAAGTCCTGAGGTATGTGACTCAGTGCGCTGCGGGCCGCTCCCACCTTGGAACAGTCAGGCCACGCCCGACCGCCGCAACTATGGGTGCTCTAGCAGCCCATAGTTGCGCCCCGGCATCGGGGCTCTCGATAGCGGACATCCACTTGTCCTCATTGATTTGTTCCGTGCCTCGCAACGAGAGGCAAGCCAGAGCATATGGTCTAGGCTAGCGAAGTCTTTATTTGCAGTGCCTGCAAGAACTACTGGCATAAGTGTCGGGATAAAGCTTGTGGAATAAAGCCAGGCGGGGGTACGAGCCTGTTTGCAATAATCTGAGGGTCGATGCCTGCGCTCTATTTAACTTCTTGTGAGGAAGGGGAAAGTATATCCAGCAGAGATAAAAGCCCTGCTTAATTTCATTTTATGTGGTCGGTTGATCTCTCTTCTTCACCGCTGAGGGCAGGCGGGGGTGTTCTCCATGGTCGCGGAAAGCGAGACCTCGAGCCTTGGAGTGGGCCAGCTCATTGAGGTTTGTGGGGCCTCCCATGACGGATCCCATGTGAGCGGGGAACCACGTGAAAGTGTGGTTGGCGGTGCTTTTGCCGTCTAGGATGCGACAGGCTTCCTTACACACGGCGCCAACGCTGAAGGCGTGGATGGCTGCCCTTCAGTCACTAAGATATTGGCATGTTTGTCGTCCTAGAGGGCCAAGGCAAAGGCAACTTGCTCGGCCGCACGCGACGACGTGTTTCGTACCGAAGCGGCGTTAACGGTCGAACCCCTGCGGTTGATCGACACTACGGTGAAATTGTTGCTGTTGCCGTACTGGGCCGCGTCAACGAAGCAGATGCCACCAGGGAGTTTTGTCACGCGGCGTAGGAGCGCCACCACCCTGGCCTTCCTTCTTTCTACGTTGGGCTGGGGAGGCATATAGCGCGGGGTGGCGGATATGATGTTGTTTTTCTGCTCTTTCGGAAGGCCCTGGTCGGCGCCTTCGACCGTGACCGGCGGGATGCCCATCTTTATTAGGAGTCGTCTGCCCACTCTGGTGCTGGAGAGTCTGAGAAACTGTGCCCTTTCTTGTGCTTCTGCAATTTATTCCAGGGTATTATGAATGCCCAACTGCAGGAGTCGGTAGGTGCGCGGGTAGTTTGGTAGCCTGAGCGTGCTCTTGATCCTTCTCCTTATCATGGCATTTAGCTTGTCTCGCTCGGCCCTATTCCAGACGTGCATGGCCACTACGTACGTGAAATGGCATAACAAGAAAGCGTGGACTAGCCTTATGAGATTCTCTACGCTCAAGCCTCTCCTTCTGTTAGCTACCCGCTTGATTAGACCGATGACGCTATCTGTCTTCTTTTCTAGTTTGTGAATGGTGATGGTATTTGTGCCCGCCCCTTCGAGTGTCATTCCCAAGATTCGAATGGACGCGACTTTGGGAATCGGATCTCCGCACTTGGTGTAGAGATCAATGCCAATTTCAGTGGGGTGTTTCCAGTTCTGTGACTTTCCGCCCTTTCTAGTTGGACTGTAAAGAAAGAGTTCCGATTTCTTTGGGGAGCGCCGGAGTCCCGTGTCTGTTAATAAACGCTCTGTAGTGTCGACACCTTCCGGAGAGCGGCTTCGACTTGTCCGTCACTCCCTCCCGCGCACCGGACAGTGATGTCGTCCGCTTAGATCGTGTGACCAATGCCTGGATCCTGCCTTGGCATCTCGAGAGGTCGACCATTCCAATGAGGTATAACAAAAATTTTATGCAATAATATTCACGGGGATTTTGCTGTTGTTTCATATACACAATAATTCGTTATATGTAAGTTCTGTATATCCGGGTTAGACTTCCATTACTAAACAAATCACAAAATATCAGGGTAGTGCCTTCAATTATTCATTTGTTTGGGGAACCGAACATTGATTATTATCACAAAGTGGCTTGTTCATACATCTCAGCGACATACAAAGTGTGCTGCGAATTGGGAGAAACTTAAAGAAGGGATATTTACTAGACTGGCGTGACCAATGCTTAAGTAGTAGTAGTAATAGTATAAACCTTATTTACGTTATGGGCTTTATGCGGTGTCCACTGTTTTCTGCAGTTCGCTGGGTTTGATCGAGAAGAGCCCTGTGGCCCTCTTTATCTTCTCTATGAAGCCTTATTATTCACTGCTTTCTTGTGCGAGTAAGATGATTTTTTTCACGCGTAAGTAATTGGTTTAGACAAATTATGACAACTTTCACATATAGCAGAGAGTGAGAATACAGAGAAAGGCAGGGAGGTTAGCCAGAGGTAGTTCCGGTTGGCTACCCTGCACGGGGTAAGGGTTACGGGGATAAAGAGAGAAAGAAAGTGGAAGTGGGAGAGAGAGAGAAAGCGAGACGAGCACTAAGAAAGCGCGTACGTACCTATAGCGCGGTAGGAGGCGGCGTTCTTAAAGACTATCGTTAAGCCCCGTAGATCGCATCAACCATAATAGCGCGAATAAAGCCTTCAACGCGGTTGTTCTTTCAGAGCACTGCCCTAAAACTTTCAGTTCTGATAGTGGACGATTGTCCAACTGGTCCAGTACTCTGCACATCACTTGTCTCTGGGCACCATATCGTGGGCAGACACAGATAATGTGTGTGAGCTTCTCTTCTCTGTTGCATGTGTCGCACGTGGGCCTGTGGGTCATTCCAATAAGGAAAGTATATGAGTTTGTAAAAGCAACGCCTACCCACAGACAGCATGGTCTGTTCACGTCGGCGTGACCCAGGCGGCAGGTGCATCCGTATGTCCGGAGACAACGAACGCAAACGACACATGGTGAAAGCGTTCAAGTCCCACAGGGGCAAAGTACAATCACGGGTCATCAATCGCAGCCCTGCCGCAGCGTCTGTTTGCGAAAGCGAAATGAAGACTCGTTGACCACATTCTTGCGCAGATCGGGCGGCTTCGTCAGCGTGGTCGTTGCCACTGATGTTACAATGTCCTGGAAGCCATTGAAAGATTATGTTGTGTCCCATGTCATGGCTGTGATGATATATGTGTCGAATTTCTGAGGCCAGTTGTTCATTAGATCCGTAGCGCATTGGGCTTTGTATGCACCGAAGGGCGGCCTTCGAGTCACTAAAGACAGTTCAATGTTGCAGTGGTTTCCACTTAATGAAATCAAGTGGAGCACGGAGTGCCGCGACTTCTGCACCCGTCGATGTGGTCACACATGATGTTTTTAATTTGATTTCTTCACATTTTGCGGGAAGGAAGACTGCAGCAACAGAGCTGTTGAGTTTCACCGAACCATCTGTGTGGACATGCTGCGGGAAGCTGTTCACGTTGTGAATGTGTTCCAAATTTGCTTGTTTCAAATATTGCGAAGGCGCTCCGGATTTGTTTCTGATGCCTGGAATTGTCAACTGCACTTTCGGCCGGTGCAGACACCACAACGGGTAAGATAATCGTGTAGCAGGCGTAAATTGTGATGGCAAGTAGGACTGATGTCTTACAATACTTTTGACAAAAGTTGAATGTGACCTTTTTGCTGGTAGGCAAGCAAGATGTTGGGAGGGAATCCGAGTCAGGTGTGGGATGTGTGCTCTCAGGACAGACACGACTGCGTATAACTTTCAGCGTGATATCTCTCATTGCAGGAGTGCCAAAGCAGAGCTATTTTCGCCAATCCTCCCTATTTTGACAAGGCTGCTGCTGGTGTCTGCTGCTGGGTCGGTGACTGTCTCCGGAGATATACTTCAGGATATACATTCATATAAAAGTTATATGCGTGTTAAGCTTAGGTAGCAGCGAATAGTATTATTTAATCCCTGTGCACTGATCAGCAAGTCAGTGTGAGATGACGCATTTCAGTTCTGCGCAGAAAAAAATAAATTTTAACATAAACCTTCTACTTATAACGTCGGCTCATCGGTATCGCTAAAGCACACAGACCTTTTATGGGAGTTGAATTTTACTTTCCCAACATTTATTTTAATTACATGATTATTTTTTAAATTTACCCACTCGATATGCGGCCCTTGTTGGGGGCCCGTTTCCTGGCCGACCCTCCTCAATGAGGATGTGCCACCTGCTGTGACACAAAAAGTTCAGAGTGCTTAAATGTAGCTAGATAGCTAGATATTTGTCATACTTCTTTGTGCGTACATCATTCATCTTCATTGCATTCTCGACAAGCACGATACATCGCTCCCATCCTCGTCATATCGCGTGCTGGACTCGGCACACTTCGCTGCCTAATTGGATCTTGGCACTTGGGCATAGCTTGTAATAAACATGAAAAAAACTGTATGTGATTCATATTGAGACATTGGTGGTCGGTAAACAAACATTACGCGATGTTGCATGCTTCATATGATCAAAGTAAAATAAAAGCGTATGCGTCGTCGTAAGTTCCATAGAATTTTATACACACCGCTTGACGAAAACTTTGTTGCGTATAGATTCCAACATGCACGTTCGATATGCTATTTTTTTGCAATCTTGGTTTATATTTTCCGAACGGCCTGGGAAGTGTTAAGCGCTATACGATTTACACAAGAGCAAATACGGAACGAAGAAGCAGACTAAGTTTACTTTCGCGTCTGTGACGGACAGGTAGCAAGGCGCGGGAAGGGGTCCGCCGAGATCAACTCCCCGCGGCGTCGTTTACCTGGCGCCACAGCGGCGTACGAACGGCTTGGACGTGCCATCAATCATTTTGTGGTAGCGCGCAAACACACTGTAGCGCACGAGGAGCCGCATTTTCGTATTTTAAGAGGCAAGCCATTCTACGTGTTTTTTTCGGCTATCTGTAAGAGCTGGCGCACATGTAAGCCCGTCGTCTCGTCAAAAAAAAGAAAAGAACGTATATGCAGCGCTTATCCGCGTATACAGCCTCACATTTCTATTGATCTTTCTTTATCGATCTTTTTTATCGAATATATTTATTGACAGAACGCACAGTAGTATGTTACGTGTTCCTGGGGCGCCGCATTTTGTGGCGCTTGTATAGTCAAGAACAGCTAGGCTCAGGCATGCAGCCAGAATTTTTTTTCGGGGGGGTGGGGGGGCACCCCAAGGTTACATTTTTATGCAAATGCGGGGTGGGGGTACTTTTACCAGTGCAAACGTGAATAATGCCCACTATTTGCCATAGAGGCGCGTAAACCCGCTAATGGCAAAGAAAGTAAGGCGTATATCACAGGTACGCCTGTGATATACACCTTGTTTCATTTGTCCTTTGCGGCTTTACGAGCATTTATGGCGACCTGTGAGATACACCTCTCCTTGGCTTGGCAAACAAGGAGCCACATCAAGTGGACTCGCGCAAGAAATGAACGCAGGAAGGACACTGCCAAGAACAAGTAAACAAGCGAAAGCGTAAAATTTCTGGTAGCGTTTCCTGAATTAGCTCTTATAGAGAAACATACATTTGCGGAACATTCACAGTTCTTTTGGATCCCTCGTTTGCTGCTGCACCAAGTTTAATGTCAAAATCAACTAGTAATGTTGTGAATGTGTGTAATGATGCGTGGCCGCCAATCTCCTACAGCCGCGTAAAGCGCAGGACGCGGCGGTTCTGCACTGCACCCACCACGGAAGGTTAGTAAAGAACTCGCATAACTACAGTATAGGAGTGCCCGTACATCGGGCGGCTCGACTGAGAACTGTAGAAGCGTTATTCAGAACACACGCAATTGTTCTCCACTTCCGGCGGCGTTTTCTCTACTTCATTTTTAAAGAAAACATCTTCATCCATTAGTATTTCCGCAAACAACAAAAAATTTTTGCCTTTCATGCCTGTTTGGTTGTTTCCTTGGCTTTCTCCCCTTAGTATATCGCTTAATTTCCCAACTCCTTGCTACTCTTGTTCCCCGCTGCCGATTTTGCAGGAGAAGTGGTGTACAATTGGGTAAAAACCAGGCAGGGTAACGGGTGAATAAACGAGTTTAGTGGTTATTGCAGGTTATGATTGAAATTTTGAAATGATTTGCCATGGGTATTTAACGTAGATCACTCAAAAGTTATCACTGAGGCTTTTCCAGCGGTGACACCTTGAGATTGCGGAACAAACATTGAAATAGTGCGAAAGGCGAAAACATTCCGCCATTTTTTAGTGGGTAGAATATCAATATGGTTTCAAGACCTCAGTTCAGTGTCATTTCCCTTGACCCGATCAGCGACAGATTCCACGCCTCGGACATAATAGTACTGCAACTGCAGCCCAGTTTTGACAGATGAACACCTGTGACGTTTCAACATTGATTTAGCGGCGCTTTCGGAATCTGTATGAGGAGTACTCGCGTGGGCGGAAGGGGGGGGGGGAGTTAGGCCGACTAATTTTGGAGGTGGGGGCACAGACCCCCCGAACGCCCATGCCACCACTCCTCATACACTGCGAACTTCACTATTCGTCGTATTTCTCGATGCCTCATTTCCGATTCCACCAGGAAGATAGCGGAGAACTTTCACGTCATAAATATGGTGATGCCTGTTAAGCTGACCATCGATATCGTCGTCAGAAAAATAAATTCGCTATCTGTGCAGTGTTATTGATTATGACCGCCTGCTGGAAAAATGACCTGTGATATGCAATCGTTGGTTGAGGTTTATATTTAGTTCTGTTAAAATAATGCTTCCTTTACTCTCTTAAAAACCTATGTTCCTTCTTTTTCGAATAAATTATTCTTCCTCAACGCAGTGACCCAGTGGCTATGGTTTTGGGCTGCTGAGCTCGATGTCACTGCATGTAGATCGGGGCGCAACGCATAAACACGCGTTTACTTAAATTTAGGCGCCCGCTAACGAACCCCAGGCGGTCGAAATGAATTCGGGGGCCGTATAACGTAAAACTATTCCAATATGTTTTTATTCCAATGTCCTGACGTCACGTTTGCGTAACCGCCGACGCAAGCATTGGGCGATCACCCACAGGGTTGCCTGAAGAAACCAATCAAATGCTGCCCTCGTTCATAGGAGGTCACTTTTATTTGCTTGAAAAACGAATAACATTGCCTGCACTCAGTGGCTTGTCTTATCTAATTGGCTCACAAGAGGCGAGGAGCATGCTCAAGTGGAGAGCGATTCGATGGGGTCGAGCCACTGCACTGAATATCGATAACCAGATGAAGAAGGTGGTGCCGGCGTCTGCGATTGGTCCGCTTTCTCTTACTTAGCTTGCGGTGGCTCGTTGACAATCGCGGCGGCATGCAACGGAAGCTTAAGAATGACGCTAAAACGGATCCTCAGTAAAGAAGAGTTGGCAGAACGAGGTCGTAAACGTGCCGAAAGTTCTCGAAAACGTTACACGGGCGCGCAAAAAGCTTTATTACACGCAAATAAACCCATGCTCCCCTGCAGGGGCGAGTAGCCAGTGTCGGAGCATCGGCGGCAGCCATCCTTTATTCCTTTCGGAACAGGGCAGCCTTCGGCTATTCAGAAGAAAATTCAGTTTTGTTCGGCATATTAATGCAGCTTTAACGCGTACGCGTCCCTTTGACGCGGTAAATTTTTGCGGTTTTTTGACGTCGCGTGAGAGGCAGGTGAACCGGGTGCAACTCGAGAACTTTTGACCAATAGCGGAGGGCTAATGGCAAAAAGGCGTCGAATCAGAAATAACTATTTTTGTTTTGTTCGGTCAAATTATGCATATTTCAGTGTGTACACGTCGTATCATATAGCGAGCTATCGCGGTTTTTGTGACGTCACGTGATAGAGAAGTGAAGTGGGGGTGGTCCAAAAAAGTTTTTGACCAATCGTGGTGGGCTGATTGCAGAATTGGAATAGAAAAGTTTGGAATAGTTTTACGTTATAGCACCCCTGATTCCCTCACTACGACGTGCCATATGGTCAGATTGTGGTATTGGCACCTGAAACCGCAAAATTTTTAAAGTACTTTATTTTCAGGTTAGCGCTATCGTTGTGCACTTGTCTATTGTCTGTCGTTATTCACGCCCAACCCTTACCATCATAATTGCAAATTTTCGAGCGGCATCTCAAGAGCATGCTAGGTGAACTTGGGGAAAAATCAACAGAATACAGCCACTGTTCAATTCATACAGCCCAAAAGAGCTAACAGCAGCAGAAGTGCCAGACTCTTTACGTGGTTAGTGACCTCTGTCTTTCGTCCTCTTCCGCCTCTCCCAGTGTGTCTATAAGGATTCCGGAAATCCTTTGCGATATAACCGCGTAATCGTTATGAAGAAAATTACAATGAAAGAAAAACTGTTAATGCGCCACTGGGATTTGAACTTCTGACCACAGACTGGCAGTTCAGGATTCTACTTCATAGCTACGACAGTGGAGAATGCTGATCCCGCAGCGTTTCAGTGTGCCAGCAGCCAATGCCCGTTCAACATCTGCGCATTGGACACAGCTGGCGTCCGCAAGAAATTCGCCTTTTAGGGCCTACCCAGTTGCGCCAAGCGGTTCTAAACTCAATTTTCTTCTTCTACCTGTAAGGACAATGATTGATTGCGCCTGCTTCGTCTTCATTGATCTTGTTATACGAAGAATTTGGCTTCTTTTGTTTGCTCTATGGCGTTGACGTCTTCTTGTTTTTTCTTTGTTTTTTTTTTCAGGGATAGAACGAAACGTATTAACGGGGTAGCCGAAATAGGAATTTGAGAAAAGCCGAATTAATTCAGCAGTAAAAAGCGGAAGAGTTGTTTTAGCGGATACCAGTGGCTAAGTCCGAATGGCCATTCCAACACCGCTCTGTAACAATGTGAGACTTACTGCGCATTTCCCCAGCTATCGCGTCACTGCGTCACGTTATAAGGACAAATTGTCAATGTCTTTGGTAACACTTGTTTTACGAACCCTGGGAAACTAACGAATAACAAGTGAATCGCGCTCTCTCTGAATGGCAGTAACACACAGCGAACGAAGCGCACGCTGTCGCAGGCACTGCGTGTTGGTTGTCCGGAACAAAACACGAGCACCATGAAAGGCCGTCGTTCTTGGTCTGCACCCAGTACAAATATTATCATTTCGCTAGTGCTTGACATCCGTGGCCTTATAGTTTGTAGGCTAGAGCGCTGTATCTCCTGTATACCAGCCGGAATGGCTTTCTCTTTGACTCTGTCGACAGGTTTCGTAAATCAGCGTAGAAGAATAGACAGGTGGGCGAACGACGCCTCGTGGCTGAGGAGTTTAGGCGTTCAAACGTGGTCATATTGCCTTTGCCTGCCGCCAGACAGCGACAGTTTATTAGGGTCGTCACTTTGTACCGTCTTGATGTAATTTTCTTTTCGTGTATTTTGACTGTCAGTTTTTTGTGTTTTTATGCGTATTCTTCTTCTGTTACCTTTCGTTTGGTGAAGTAGCTACGGATATACTGCTTTACGCGTCTTGTGGCACTGGCTGGAAGTCTGTCGCGCAAATTTTGGGTGTTTCCATCTTCGAACTTGTGGTAAATCTTAGTCAACGGCAGCATAGATACATCTTTTTGTAAGGATCGTCAAATCAAAGCAATGAATGTGGGGAATAAAGCGGGTCTTGTTATGAGGAAGTTTTAGCTTGGGTGCTCCTATCTAAATACATGTAAAAGGAGAATTCGCTTTTCTTGACAGCCACTCCACCAAAGTTGGCGAGGTTTGTTGCATTTAAAAGAAAAACTTCACATATAGTGACTGCTTCTGTCGAGGTTTTGATTTAGATGGTCATTTTTTTAATGTAAATGAGGAATTTCATAAAACACGACTATCAAGTTTAAAGCTTTGTAACTCAGCAATGAGAAATAATACAACAATTCTGTGACTTGCATCTGATAGTACATCTAAAGCGGACAAAAGTGATGCGTTACACAACAATGTGAAAAAAATTTAGTAGTATGGAAATACAACTTTTGTACAACCCTTGTACACAACCTAACAAATTCACGTAAGGTAGAAATCGACATACAGAATTTGTCCGCCTTGAATGATGTAATATATGCCATTTACAGAACTGCGATACCGGTTTTCAAACACACACAAACACAAACAAACCGCGTACACTATGGAGCGGTAGGGGGCGGCTTCCTTAAAGACTATCGTGAAGCCCTGTAGACCGAATGAACATCAGTAACACTAGTAAGGCATTCAGCGCGGATGTTCTTTGGGAGCACCGACCTAAAGCTTTTAGTTCTAATAGTGAAAGATTGTCCCATTGGTACGGTGATTGTGCAGTCTAAATTTAGTTGCCATAGCGGTGACTAGGTATAGGTAACAGGGGGGAATGGATATATGCACTGGGCACGTGCCTTCTCTTTTTTTTTTTTTTTTGGTCGACGTGGAAGTGGCCCGCGGTGGGTCCTCCATCGTAAAGGGGGCGTCGGAGTGAGTAAAGTTCATTGCATGCCTGCCTGCTTCTTGAAGTTCCGGTTGTCATCCAATGTTCAGTCCTCTAGGTTGATAGGGATGCGATATGCGGCATGGTATGTGCTTTTCTTTACTTCAAAGCGAGAGAAAAAACAGAGCGAATTGAAAAACAAGGAGGGTAGCTAATTTACACATGGCTTACGATGTACCATAAGTAGTTTTTTATTGAAAAAGTATTACTAACATTGATGACTTGCTTGCGCCCATGAAATCGTTACTTAGCAGATGTATTATGCCAGGTTCCGCACGTTACCGCGCTTGATGAATGGTGTTCGGGCGGAGTAATCTGACAACATTTACAAGGCTAGCCCCCGTATTCCCAAACAATCCTGCACTCGAAGCCCTTCCTGCACTGAAGAAACCACTACGCTTCTGAAGAATTGCCGTGGAGATGCAATGAAGTGTTGAGTGGAAGAACGTTCCAGATTACGGGGTGGATACACCTGCAGCAAGCTTATTCACCTCCTTGTCTTGCGAAACGCGCAATAGCCTCAGGTATTCTTACGTAAACTTCTTTTTCATGACCCAAGTCAACTATGGGCGTGCGTGCCGACATGATGATTAGCAGTCGCAAACATTTATTTATTGTGTAGATCATTCAATATTACTTGAGTTATCCGCCCATTAAAATGCAGGTATATTCCCTGAGGTGCTGATTTAGGTTGCAATTCAGTTTTCATATTAACGCCAGCATTGTTGGACATGGTGAGAACCCGCCGTGGTTGCTTAGTGGCTATGGTGTTGGGCTGCTAAGCACGAGGTCGCGGGATTGATTCCCGGCCACGGTGGGCGCATGTCGATGGGGCCGAAATGCCAAAATACCCGTGTACTTAGATTTAGGTGCAGGTTAAAGGAACCTAGGTAGTCCCAATTTCCGGAATCCCCCTCTACGGCGTGCCTCATAATCGAATCGTGGTTTTGGCAGGTGTAACCCCATAATTTAATTTTTTTGGACATCGCGAAATCTATGGATAACCCAAATTGAACATTCCTTTCCTCGTTTAATTTCTTGACGGGTTCTTGCGTACAGTTTTCGAATATCACGGAGTTTATTATGCTTGTTTGCCAACCACCTTTATAAACCGGCACCTTGCACTTGGGAGAAAATATGGCAGCCTTCTAAATTTATCTAGGTAAAAACTTCATTGGTTATTCATATGCCTTCTCCCCATGCATTGCCAGTACAAAGTTTTTATGATTTCAACTGAATGGCGCACATTTTCACGTTTTACGCAAATGATTACAGTCTTTTTAAGAGCAGAATGAACGTAAAGCAAGAAAAGTACAGGGGAGGATGCGGGAAGCTTAGCTGGTTTGATGAGCTTAGGAAATTTTCAACGATTTGGTGGGGTGTACTGATGCGAAGTATATAGGGTTAACTGCATATCGTAGGCAGTGCTCTTCATAATGCAGTAGACATATTCAATCAATCAATCAATCAATCAATCAACCAATCAATCAATCAATCAATCAATCATGTTCATTTAGCTTTCCAAGGAACAACGCCAAGGTCTGAGTGCTGGCGTACGCATATATTGAAATAAAAGAAAACAACAAACAAAAACTGTGCTGGGGAATATAATGAAAAAAGCAATGAATAAATACAAGAATTGTGGAAAGACAAAGATACAACAAAGTGCATTGTAAACACAAAAGAAAAAGGAGGAAAAGGGCAGTTTGACAATGTATGAAACTATGACACAACGCAAGGCTCGGAAAGGAAGGATGAGAGCGTGTCATGAAAATATAAAGATAATGAAAATAGGCGTTATAATGACACTGTATTCTGTGGACGGTTGCGTGCTGTTAATGACAGTAAGGTACATGGAAATGCCCATGTTCTGTGGTGGTCTTGCGCTGAATACGAAGCATGGGCGCCTCTAACGTAAAGCTATTCCAATTCTGCAATCAGCCCTCCGCGATTGGTCACAATTTTTTGGACACCCCCCCCCCCACCACCCCCCCGCGATAGCTCACGAAAACCGCGATAGCTCCCCATCTGATATGACGTGTACACACTGAATATGCATCACAGGACTGAACAAAACAAAAATGGTTATTTCTGATTCGACGCCTTTTCGCAATTAGATCGCGGCTGTCGGTCAAAAGTTTTAGGGCTGCGCCCACTTCCCCGGCCTGTCGCACGGCACCAAAGTGACCTGTACGCGTTAAAGATGCATTAATATGCCGAACAAAACTGATTTTTTTTCTGAAAAGCCGCAGGCTGCCCCGTTCGGAAAGGAATAAAAGATGACTGACCGCCGATCGCTCACGCACTGACTACTCGCGCCTGCAGCAGAGCGTGGGTATATTTGCGTACAAGAAAACTTTTTGCGTGGCCGTCTAACGTTTTCGAGCATTTTCGGCACGTTTACGACCTCGTTCTGCCAACTCTTCTTTGCTGAGGATCCGTTTAACAGGATTCTTAACCTTCCGTTGCATGCTGCCGCGATTTTTAACGAGCCACCGCAAGCTAAGCGAAGAAAAGCGGACCAATGGAAGACGCCGGCACCACCCTCTTCATCCGGTCATCCATTTTCAGCGCGCTGGCTCAGCCCCATCGAATCCCTCTCCACTTGAGCGTGCTCCTCACCTCTTGTCAGCCAATTAGATAAGACGAGCCGCTCAGTGTAGGCAATGTTATTCGTTTTTAAAGTAAACAAAAGTGACCTCCAATAAATGAGAAGAGCGTTTGATTGGTCTCTTCAGACAACCGTGCGGGTCACCGCCCGATGCTTGCGTCGGCGGTTACGCAAATTTGGCGTCAGTAGATTAAAGTAAAGACGTATTGGAATAGTTTTACGTTATAGAGCCCCATGATACAACTGAAAAGTTCGGGACAGGTGAGGATACCGTGAAGGTGTTGAAGAAAAACTGAAGGTCAGCGCGATTACGTCGTGAGTGAAGTAAGGGCAATGACAATAATATAACAGTGTTAGAACGAGGTCCAATGTCACTGTTTGCAAATCTGGGATGAGATACGCTTAGAAACGTTTTCTGGGTCCGATTTATAATGTCACTGTTATATCTAGAAACGCAATTCCGGACGATCGACGCATATTCCTGTTGAGGAAGACAGATAGTTGTGTAACTTGCGTAACGGTGTAGGAGACTTGAATTCCCTCGGTAGTCTGCAAACAGAGCCAAGAGTGCGCATACCCCGCATAGCAACGCCTTTCTAGCAACACCATAGAAAGCTGTAAGGTTGCATCAAAAAGTACACTCTCAGATATTTCAGACCTTACACAACGGTACAGGATATACATAAAAAAAAAACAAATGCTTGCTGTTTTTCGTGTAAAGGTCACGATTTTGGTCTTAGTTGCGTTCAAGAAAAGAGAAGCAGGTCTGAGTGCAGGGTGCGACAGTCATCAGCAGTGCCAATTTTCTCTAAAATTTTGATGTAATCTGCATATCGAAAGAAATAAGAGTTCCGAATAATGGAAAGAATGTCACTAATAAAAATTAAAGAAAGGAATGGCCCTAATATTGATCCTCGAGGGACACTGCTAGTCGCCATGTAAAAAGAATACGTTTATCCATTGACGTTAACACAATAATAATAATAATAATAATAATAATAATAATAATAATAATAATAATAATAATAATAATAATAATAATAATAATAATAATAATAATAATAATAATAATAATAATAATAATAATAACATTATTATCAGTAATTATGTCACGTATTTGGTGGAAAGTGATTCTACCTCAAGTAGCCTTCCTTCTCAGTCTGGTAGGGTGCGTACGCTATCAGCCAAGGAATATAGACCTTGTTTTCAACTGTAAGAAGCGCCTTAAACCTGCCTATACTTGTGGCGCTGGTGGCATCTCTCTGTGGAAGCATACTTGTCCCTGTTCCTAAAAGCATCTTCAATAGTTTCCTGAAGTCTAATACGTTTCCTAGCACTTGGACGCTGGCACAGGTAAGTGCCCGTACACGAATCAGGTGCTAGAAGTGCAGTTACTATCGACCTATATCTGCCCTCCGCGCGGCGCCAAATGGTCTGAATGTGTATTGCCTTCCCTGCGTTCTGGTAGTGTTAGGAACATTTTACCAGATTACCAGCATGGCTTTGTATCAGGGCGCTCCACGACAAGGAATTTGGTCAAATTTATGACCAATGCTTCGAGTCTGGCACATAGTAGCGGCCAAATCGATGCTCTTTGACTTTTCTATTGACAACAGTGTGAACAAGAATGCACGAGAAATGTTGTGGCAGTTATTGCTCCGTAGACTGTACGACTTCTGGTGGACTAAACAATTTTTCGTTGGGCTGCTGACCACGAGGTTGCGGGATCGACTCCCGGCCACGGCGGCCTCATTTCGATTGGAGCGAAATGCGAAAACACCCGTGTACTTAGATTTAAGTGCACGTTAGAGAACCCCAGGTAGTCGAAATTTCCGGAGTCCTCCACTACGGCGTGCCTCAGAATCAGAAAGGTGTTTTGGCACGTAAAACCCCATAATTTAATTTTTTTACGATATTTCGTAGACTGAACGACTTCTCGTACTACACTTGTGTACGAGATTGCGTTCTTGCTACTGAATGAGTTTCTCGTACATCATGAACTAGTGTGTTTGTACGAGCTGGATGAATACAAGATGAACGAGCTTGTACGACCTGCAAGAGTATGAACCCTAAAAATATTGGCACCTCCTTTTCATATTACTATAGTAATGAAAATGCAGTTTTTGTAAGTGTACGACATGCGTTGTCACTTGTGCTGATCTTACTGCACTGTTCTCTTGCTGTAATGGTTTTGTCACAATTCTACAGTAAAGAGTAATTTTAGGTGAAAAAAATGTCAGCTGAAGTAATGGCTTGTATTTCGAAATAAAAGAGTATACTTTACGCAGGTCCTTTTGCACAGCCATTCAAGCTTTCATTAATAGTGATGTCCTGTGAATTTAGGCAACAGCATGTAATACATCTCAAAAGCGTTGTTTATTGGACCTTCTAATGGTACTTTGATGCACCCAGCCTGCTGGTAGATGACCAATGGAACGTTTTGCTTGAGTGAGAGCTTGCAGAGCACCTGAAGAAATAAAAAAAAGCCAACAATTTCTTTTCACTTATGCAATAAGATACCACATAGGTAAAATAATTTTCGCTATATTCACACAGGTAAGAATGCTCCAGAGTTCAGAACATACGGGATACTGAACAAAGTTTATTAAAAACAAGTGGTTTTCTGCAAAGCAATGTTCCCTGCAATGACTCATATAGGAACATGCATTACTGTGGTATAATAAGTTGTCACATTAGCAGGCCACTGAAACAAATGTTATCACAGTAAAATAAAGAAAGACAAGCACACTGTTCGATCAACAATAATTACTAGTATTGAAGCAAGAGAAGCAACAAGCCTAAAATGTCATTTAAGAAGGCAGCACAAACAGGTCAATCGAAGTAACTACAACGAAGGCGCCAAATAAGACAACGGACGAAGGAAGGAGACACGAGACAACCACGTAGGCGCAATAAAACAACGGACGAAGGAAATAGACACGAGGCAATCGCGTAGGCGCTGTTGTTGTTTTATTTCCGTCCGTTGTTTTATTTAGCGCCTTCGTTGTAATCATGCACAACCAACTCGCCCACCAGCAAGTGCTCAATCGAACTAAAGTACTTGGAAACTGCCCGTCTGCCTGCAACGCAGAAAAGCGTGGTAGTGTGGTGGCTTTCACATTGCACTGCTAGGACAAATGGCGCACAATGATATCTCGGCCACAACGCCCGCATTTCAGTGGAAGCAAAATTCAAAAATATAAGGTGCATTGGGCACACAATAAAGAATACACAGCGTCAAAAATTAATCCAGAGTCCCTTACTAAAGCGTCCCTCATAATCATATTGTGGTTTTAGCAGATAAAACGACAGAATTTGATTTACTTATAGAGCTAAGTAAAGCATTTTGATGTAGTTTGCCATGAGCTCCTCATTGCAAAGGTCACCCAAATGAACATACCTTCTTTCATCACTACCCCGGTATCACTTTACGTAAGCAATGCCTCGTGCTTCGTTGGTATAAAGGACATAGTTATCTTAGGTATGAACTTAGTAGCGGAGTTCCTCAAGGATCTGTTCTTGGCCCTTTTCTCTTACTACTGTTCATAAATGACATTTCTTTAGCAATTCGACTCTTCATTTCTTCTATATTCCAACATCTTAAACTATCAGCAGTATTCACGACTGCATGAAACTCCAAAAAAGATGTTTATCACTCTCAAATTGGTGCAGAAACAATAGCTACAAAAACTATGGTATTGAGCTATACGTGAAAACTGTACAAAGGGCAATTTTCATACATCCTATCGAATGCTCCACTGTCCAGGGTCGATGTAATGAAATATTTTGATGTGTACTTCGATAAAACGCTAACGTGTCATTTGTGCTCTTGGAATTGGTTGTCGTATATCGTATGGTTTCCACTCCCCTGTTGTCTTTCTGAAGTTGTGTTGCACTGTTTGCCTTCCACTACTAGACCATGCCTCTGTAGTTTGAGGTGGAACCTGTAAATATAATTTAGATCTCATTTAACACGTCCAGAATAAATGAGTAGCTATTTTGAAGCACCACTCTGCCGTTCTTGTTACCATAGTCCAGCCTTCTGAAATATAGCTTAACGCACACTCCTAAAATTAACCCATATATGCCTAGCGTCCTACATGTAATACACTTCTTTCATTGGCTATAACTCGTTACATTGCATATGTAAACACTTGCGGTTGGCAGCCTGTGTCCATCAGGTCATATCTCTTCCCTGTGGAAACTTTGGTGAGTGAGCTTTTAATCCTTTCTGCATAACAACCACTGCAACATCTTGGATTTTGGGACTTAGAGGAGGGCATTGCCTCATGGCAAAAAGTTACCAATAACAATTCAAATTTAATTGATTGTTGCTGAGAATGGGCTTACATGTCCCTAAGGGACAACATTCATATTCGACAAAGTATCTGTTGTTTGTATTTATACTTTCTTCACTTACAACATTTCAGTAATAGGTTGCTTAAACATCGTACCGAAGTTAAACTAACGCAACCACGAATTGTATTGGTCCTTTTAGGAACGGAGATATTTTTTGATCAAGCTATTGCAAACAAAAATCCTCCCCACTATAATATAACAGGACGTATTCATACAGACCTCTCGTTCCTCTGTAGGGTGGTTACTACTATAACTAACCGTGGGAGTGTAAAACAAGTACCCAAGAAAGAGGATGGGAAAACGGCGTCGCGGTGGCTGAATTGGTAGAGCACAGCACGCGTAATGCGAAGACGTGGGATCATTCCCCACCTGCGGCAAGTTGTGCTATGATCCACTTTCATTTCCATTAAGTTATCATATCGTTAATTCATTTAGTAAGTACAAGTAACTTATCCTGTGTTTTCCTTGGTGTCATTGTTTGTTGGCTTATTATGATATGATTAATAAATATCGGGCCTCTTGGTTAACCCACTTTCTTCTCGTTTATATATATTAAAGATTCTGCCTGTTCGGACTTATTTCAGAGTTCACTTCCTCTGTTTTGTTTATATGTAGATAATCATGCTGCATTATTCCTCCATTTCTCACCGGCCTCCTCGTTTTCTGTTTTCGTATTTGTTTCTTTACCTCACATTGTGTTGTCTGCATTTGTTTTCTCTGTACTTTTTGTCTCGCGTAGTACGTGCACCAGTACAAGGGCTCCATACATATTTCTGGGCACTATAATAAAACATTTAATGAATGCTTGATTCAAAAATCGATTGATTGATTGATTGATTTTAATTGCCCTTCCTTGGCTGCCGACGTAATCACGTAACTTCTGTTCCTTTTTAAACTCCTTCGCGATATCCTCACCCTCCCGAACTCCTTAATTGTATCGTGTTTCGTATTTCGCGCGAGAACAGCAGAGAACATAGACCTTTCCATTTTTCTGCCTTTAATCACCAACACTGAACGGCTTCCAGAATACGGAGTCTTTGTAATGCTTACCTTCGTGATCGTGATATCTTTCATAACTTCCTGTCATTGTTGTTTTCCGAGATTTCAGTTGTTTCATAGTTGTACGCATTTTTCAGCCTTTATTATCCTTCTTCTTTCATATTTACCTTGGGTTTTGTTTTGCGTAAACTGTTCATTTCATAATTGTTTTATATGCGTTCTTTTTATGTCCACCCTTCTTGTCATAACTGCTCTTTTTATATATTCATTCTTTATTTATACTAGCATGCATATTTTTGTTCTGTTTTTTTTGTGCTTTGCTGTATGCGTGCGCCAGCACTCATACAGAAAAGCATAAATTGATTGATTGATCCATAAATTGAAGCTTCATAAATTTAGCTTCATAAATTGAAGCATAAATTGATTGATTGATCCATTTATTTATTTATTTATTTATGTATTCATTGGATGTACTGATTGATTGAGTGATTAATTAATTAATTAATTAATTGGTTGATTGATTGATTGATTGATTGATTGATTGATTGATTGATTGATTGATTGATTGATTGATTGATTGATTGATTGATTGATTGATTGATTCATTCATTCATTCATTGGCTATATTTCACCGCTCTCCTAAACAACCGTATAGATTGCTTCAAATCTCGGTGGTGTAAAATATCTCCAGTAATCAGTGAGTGCTCGTGACACCAACGTTATATCTTCCTATCTGGTTTTCAGGAACTGCGCGGATGCGCATTAATAATTACAACTTCATTCTCTTTTATTATGCAAAATATATTTTCAGAGGAGTAAGTGCGCCCGCTGCATGCCTGCGTTATGTCAAAGGCGTAGAGGGACATCTCGGAGCTTTTTCCAGATAATATTAAGTGCATATAGCAATGCACTCAATACGATGAGTCATTAGTTTATCGGTGTATGCATCACATTTTCCACACCCGAGTTCCCGTTGAAACGAGAACGCGAGGACATGACGCAACTGCGTTAGCACGATGGAAAACTGTGTTTAGAGTACGCTAAACTAATTTACCAGCAGCCCACTCTTTCTCTGGGCTTTACGACTATCACCTACGCAATGACCTGGCTATTTTCGACTTCCGCCGTGGCAGGGAAGTGCAGTGGCTCGTCGGAGCAGCTCGACATGACCACTTTTACAAGTCTTGCTCTTTTTGAGGGCTCACTATAGTTCCTAGAAGACACAATCGAAGTTTTCATCGAAGTCGAACCTTTTCTTGAATAGCGAATCCCAGCAGAGTTATGAGCAGGTTACTGCGACTCTCGTAAGCGTCGCTCCTATAATATCATGACAAAGATGTTTGCACGTCCTCCAACTTGGTTTATTTATAATCAGTTTCACCTGCTTAATTTCTTTTTCGTCAGCCCGCAAGTAATCCGAGTACCTTTCTTTAGAAACCAAACAAAAAAATGCCACGTCGTACTGATAATATGGCAGCATCGAAAGCTTGAGCCATGCGGTAAAACATCTCTCAGAGGCTAAAAGCCATCAAAATCTCGGCATGAAAACTGTGGAGGTTTTGTGGATGTGCTTGCTGTACCTACATATTGGCAGGTAAAATTGGTGCTACCGGCAGAATTGTTCCTTTCTTTCTTATTCTTCTATAGTAATCGTATCGAGGGATAAACTAGTGGTATGCGCACAAGAGCATCCGCGTTTGACAAATCATGTTGCAATCATTATCTAAATTTACAAACCGAGCGGTAGGTTCCCTATAAAACTATGCGTGCGTTAATCAAGCGTTGGTGTTCGATTTTTCCCAGTTCATTTCATTAGACACAGTCACTTTCAAATTTATGTGCCGCCATGCGTTGTTAAGCAAAACGGTAAACGTGGTTCTTCACGGCTTGTAACTTCTGTTGTCAAGCTTATCGTTAACTTCATTTACTCTAACAAATGAGGAGGTAGCTAAAAATTTTCATCGTATAAGAAGAAAGACGAAACCCCTACTATTTCGTATTAACGATGCAATACCTTAGAAAAGAAGTTATAAATTTTGACTATTCAAGAAACCGAACTTTCAAATATCGTAATTGATTCCAAAAGAGAATATTTTAATGCAAATTGTTTTGACGCTGATTGTGGCATGTGCCTAGAGGTCGATCACTAGAAAGTAAAGTTATTACCAACCTGCAATACTTATCTTAAATTTATAGGCACCTTTCCTGTTTTTATTTTAGCTATTAAGTGGCTTTTTTCATTGTACACCAGTTACACGTGTGCAGTATGGGGCAGAACAATGTAAATGCTTTGAAATCAATGCGGCCAAGGATCACTGTATAATTAGCACCCGGCATACCAGTTCGAAAGATCTAACCATCCGTCCCGTCATTTATTTATTAGAAACGCGGCAGCTGCTGTAATACCTAATTCGTCCATAAATTTTGCTGAGAAATCTCTGCTCTCGTAAAATTCACGTCGGCCACTGAGCAGGACCGTTCTTTGTTTGAGCCCTGTTCACGTATATGAAAGACACATAACTAGCGCTATATATACTGATAAATGAGTTCGTAAAATGAAGGCGGTTTCCAGGTGACAAAATCGCGACATAGCGCTCCCACAGCCACACCTGTCGGGCCGCGTTAGATTCCAAGCTTGCAAGAGCAAGAAAAGAAAGCGTAACCAACGCCTGGTTTAAGCTTTAAGATATATGAAAAAATCGCTTGCAATGCGGAACTGAGGTCCTAACTTATACGTTGCCGCATAAAAATGCGAGCCGCTGACGACGACACAACTTTGCCGCTCTTGGCTTCGGTTCTTTCGAGGTTTACTTTTCACAAAACGGCCAACGCGTGATACCATGCGTGTGCAGCAGATGCGTCTTATGGGACGCCGTCCGATCCGGCGGCGAAAGTCGCGCTTAAAGCCGCCATAAAGTGCACCTTATGCGGACGTTGTATGACGCTCATGTAAATATATGGCCTATAATTCTTTGCGTATTTATTACTCAAGGCCCCGAATTTGTTTTTTTTTCTTTTTTTTGTGTCACTTCGTATGTCACACGAAACGATAAGACACACGTCGTCTTCCTTCTTTTCTCTTTTCTTTCTCGTTCCTTCATTTTCTCTTTCATTCTTATTCTTCTATTTTTGATGGAGCTTTAGTAGAAACAATTTTTACTTAGAAGCCGACCTGGCTGAAAGTCGGCTTTTTGCGGATTTGCAATTCAAAGAGCACATGGTTTTCGGGTAGGCAAAGCCTGCGTGAGACATAATGAGAAATAAATAAATGTAAAATCCAGATCACAAAAAAACGTATATATTCAATATTGCGAGAAATTTTATACTGAACCCTTCCTCTTAGGTCCCCTTCCTAACACGAAGCGAGCCTCCACTAGCCTAGCGTCACCTTTATTTTTTCCTTTCTGCTCCAACCCTACCTGCCGTTGCAATGAGCAATATGGCCTTCGATCTCTGGATTGAATTTGTCATGTGGCCTTTGGATCTAGTAGTGTAGCATTTATTGCAGTTTAATGGCAGGATTTACTAAGACGTAATAGAATCATCGCTTCATGTCGGGCTGTGGAGATGAGGCGGTGGTAGCCAGTAGAGGTCAAATTTCCTCGGCTTGCAGGAAGACAGGAAAGTGGTCGTTTACTTTCCCCATTCTCTTCGGGCCTCAAAATCTGAACTCTAACCAAAGGTTATTCACCTTTTGTCTCGGTAACTTTCAAAAAAATTTGTAAAATTGACAGTTGGCTATCGTCAACCAACAACACCGGTGCGCGCCGGATTGTCGAGTATGCCATACGACAAGAGAGAGAGAGAGAGGGAGAGAAAGATAAAGGGAAGGCAGGGATGTTAACCAGTTAAGAGTCCGGGTTTTCATCTCTGTTACCTACATGACCGATTTCGAACAGACGTCCGCATGTGCGAATGGAGTGCCGTATCATTGTGGCGCGAGCTGAAGAAATTCGCATTCCTACCTAGCTCTTCGGTTTGCTAAACAATAATTGTGAGCCAATGATGGCAGCTAAATGGGCTTTGTTGGCATGGCATTTCATACTTCATTGTAGCGCAAACTGAATGACAGGGAGAACAGAAAGGCACATTTGACAACCACACAGCGCTTACTTTCAACGACAGATTTATTTCCAGTTCAGAAGGTCATACGGCACGTGTAAATAGCATGGTGAACATGAACGAAAAACACGGCCAATTACACGCAGGCATTTTTCGAACGCATACCTCTCTGGAAATAGGTGAGGCTGTAAAATTCCTGGATGCCAGAGAGGCCAAATTATTTTGCAAGGATGTAGTCAGCCGTGCAGGTATGCCTACGACCTCACAGCTGTTGTTGCGCTACTCTCCCCTTGCGATTTTGAGGCGAGCACCGCGAAAATAATTGATACCAAGGCGAGGAAGACGAACACTGCTCCGGCACAGCTCCTGACAAGAAAGGAGGACACAACACTTCTCCCTTTGCATTCTAGCAAAACGCCAGGCCGGTGCATAGACGGGAAGTGTGTGGACGTCTCTGCAAGTAAAGCACGGTCAACTGTGATAGCAAAGCAGTGTCAATAGTTGAAACATCAGACAAACACGTGAACCTACCCAAAGCATAAATTCATTGACGAAACCGAAAACGTTAGATCGACATGGGCTAACTTTGGTGCGTCGCATGGTTACTGCCTCGGGGCGGCATCGGTATCACACAAACACCACGGGGTGTCGAAATGAATCCGGAAATAACTTCTGTGAGCCGAGCATTTTCAGCCGCGTGCTTAGGAGTCACTGCCTTTTTATGGCTGGTGCGTCTGCTGCGCTGCCGGTTGTCTAGATATCGAAAGTCGGCTTTAAGAGAGATGGGAGGATTCTGAAATGGAACAGTGAGCACCTGCAGAGCCCAACGCTGCGCCTGTGCGTATACGCGGCGTGGCAGAGAGGAAGCGCCCTCAAGGAAAAGCCCGACAAACAGGTAGGATGTATTCTATCAGATGTAGCAAAGGAGAAATGAGTGCCATCGTCGATTCGATTAAAACTGCCGTGACCTGTGGCGAAACCTGTCTCTGGGCTCACTCGCTGGATTAATCTCGCGCAGTACTCACTTCTTTTTCCTTCATGCTTTTTTTATTTTCATTTCAGAATCAACCTGTCATGCGCTGAAACTCATTTCAAGGCCGTTTTTGTTTTCTTTTTCTTTTTCGAGTTGAATTCTGTCTTGTTTGTTTCGCTTTTTTCAACGTTGTTAGGAAACCGTTCTAGGCCTTCCTGGAGACGCCATCGGAATTTGTCTCTTTCGTGACTGTCACGTGGGAGGTCAAGTTTCAAAAGAAACGATATCGAAATTCTGTGGGTATGCGACTCGAACTGGAGATGCCTATATTTAGCCTCGAACTTATTTTCCTTGTTTTTGTTTTCATACATTTGTATCTCTTAAATACCAAGTAAACTGCGTTTCGCGACAAGAATTTCAGCCATTAGATTATACAAAGTAGCAAAAAAAAGGAGCAAGAATATTCAATGGCCTGGTCCCAATATAGACCAATATCATCATCATCATCATCATCAGCCTAGTCACGCCCACTGCAGGGCAAGGGCCTCTCCCATACTTCTCCAACTACCCCGGTCATGTACTAATTGTGGCCATGTTGTCCCTGCAAACGTCAAAATGTCATCCGCGCACCAAACTTTCTGCCGCCCCCTGCTACGCATCCCTTCCCTTGGAATCCAGTCCGTAACACTTAGTGACCA
The DNA here is from genome assembly GCF_050947875.1 of Dermacentor variabilis. NCBI lineage: Eukaryota > Metazoa > Arthropoda > Arachnida > Ixodida > Ixodidae > Dermacentor > Dermacentor variabilis. Next base: position 64,782,998 of record NC_134571.1, on the reverse strand, counting down.
TCGGTTATCTTCCCTCCTCATTACATGTCCGGCCCATGCCCATTTCTTTTTCTTGATTTCAACTAAGATGTCGTTTACCCGCGTTTGTTGCCTCACCCAATCTGCTCTTTTCTTATCCCTTAACGTTACACCCATCATTCTTCTTTCCATAGCTCGTTGCGTCGTCCTCAATTTCAGCAGAGCCCTTTTCGTAAGCCTCCAGGTTTCTGCCCCATATGTGAGTACTGGTAACACACAGCTGTTATACACTTTCCTTTTGAGGGATAGTGGCAACCTGCTGTTCATGGTTTGAGAATGCCTGCCAAACGCACCCCAGCCCATTCTTATTCTTCTGGTTATTTCAGTCTCGTGATCCGGATCCGTGGTCACTACCTGCCCTAAGTAGATGTATTCCCTTACCACTTCCAGTGCTTCGCTACCTATCGTAAACTGCTGTTCTCTTCCGAGACTGTTAAACAATACTTTAGTTTTCTGCAGATTAATTTTCAGACCCACCCTTCTGCTTTGCCTCTCCAGGTCAGTGAGCATGCATTGCAATTGGTCTCCTGAGTTACCTAGCAAGGCAATATCATCAGCGAATCGCAAGTTGCTAAGGTATTCTCCATCAACTTTTATCCCCAATTCTTCCCACTCCAGGCCTCTGAATACCTCATGTAAACATGTTGTGAATAGCATTGGAGATATCATATCTCCCTGTCTGACGCCTTTCTTTATAGGGATTTTGTTGCTTTCTTTGTGGAGGACTACGGTGGCTGTGGAGCCGCTATAGATATCTTCCAGTATCTTTACATATGGCTCATCTACACCCTGATTCCGTAATGCCTCCATGACTGCTGAGGTTTCGACTGAATCAAACGCTTTCTCGTAATCAATGAAAGCTATATATAAGGGTTGGTTATATTCTGCACATTTCTCTATCACTTGATTGATAGTGTGAATATGGTCTATTGTTGAGTAGCCTTTGCGGAATCCTGCCTGGTCCTTTGGTTGACAGAAGTCTAAGGTGTTCCTGATTCTATTTGCGATTACCTTAGTAAATACTTTGTAGGCAACGGACAGTAAGCTGATCGGTCTATAATTTTTCAAGTCTTTGGCGTCCCCTTTCTGATGGATTAGGATTATGTTAGCGTTCTTCCAAGATTCCGGTACGCTCGAGGTAATGAGGCATTGCGTATACAGGGTGGCCAGTTTCTCTAGAACAATCTGACCACCATTCTTCAACAAATCTGCTGTTACCTGATCCTCCCCAGCTGCCTTTCCCCTTTGCATAGCTCCTAAGGCTTTCTTTACTTCTTCTGGCGTTACCTGTGGGATTTCGAATTCCTCTAGGCTATTCTCTCTTCCACTATCGTCGTGGGTGCCACTGGTACTGTATAAATCTCTATAGAACTCCTCAGCCACTTGTACTATCTCATCCATATTAGTAACGATATTGCCGGCTTTGTCTCTTAACGCACACATCTGATTCTTGCCTATTCCTAGTTTCTTCTTCACTGTTTTTAGGCTTCCTCCGTTCCTGAGAGCCTGTTCAATTCTATCCATATTATAGTTCCTGATGTCCGCTGTCTTACGCTTGTTGATTAACTTAGAAAGTTCTGCCAGTTCTATTCTAGCTGTAGGGTTAGAGGCTTTCATACATTGGCGTTTCTTGATCAGATCTTTCGTCTCCTGCGATAGCTTACTGGTTTCCTGTCTAACGGCGTTACCACCGACTTCTATTGCGCACTCCTTAATGATGCCCATGAGATAGTCGTTCATTGCTTCAACACTAAGGTCCTCTTCCTGAGTTAAAGCCGAATACCTGTTCTGTAGCTTGATCCGGAATCCCTCTAGTTTCCCTCTTACCGCTAACTCATTGATTGGCTTCCTATGTACCAGTTTCTTCCGTTCCCTCCTCAAGTCTAGGCTAATTCGAGTTCTTACCATCCTATGGTCACTGCAGCGTACCTTGCCGAGCACGCCTACATCTTGTATGATGCCAGGGTTCGCGCAGAGTATGAAGTCGATTTCATTTCCCGTCTCACCATTCGGGCTCCTCCACGTCCACTTTCGACTAACCCGCTTGCGGAAAAAGGTGTTCATTATCCGCATATTAGTCTGTTCTGCAAACTCTACTAATAATTCTCCTCTGCTATTCATAGAGCCTATGCCATATTCCCCCACTGACTTGTCTCCAGCCTGCTTCTTGCCTACCCTCGCATTGAAGTCGCCCATCAGTATAGTGCATTTTGTTTTGACTTTACCCATCGCCGATTCCACGTCTTCATAAAAGCTTTCGACTTCTTGGTCATCATGACTGCATGTAGGGGCATAGACTTGTACCACCTTCAATTTGTACCTGTTATTAAGTTTCACAACAGGACCTGCCACCCTCTCGTTAATGCTATAGAATTCCTGTATGTTACCAGCTATTTCCTTATTAATCAGGAATCCGACTCCTAGTTCTCGTCTCTCCGCTAAGCCCCCGTAACAGAGTACATGCCCGCTTTTTAGCACTGTATATGCTTCTTTTGTCCTCCTAACCTCACTGAGCCCTATTATATCCCATTTACTACCCTATAATTCCTCCAATAACACTGCTAAACTCGCCTCACTAGATAGCGTTCTAACGTTAAACGTTGCCAGGTTCAGATTCCAATGGCGGCCTATACGGCCTATACCAATATACTCTTCCGTAAATTTCGCTAGCCAAACTATGCGCCCTGCGGCACCGCTAAGCACATTTTCAGGCTTTCTCTTTGTGTCCACATCATGACTGTGCTTTAGTATATAGAGTGATGACCGAAATACTTTCATAATTTGTCTAAATATGAAAAAATTTAATCAAGACGTCAAAATATGTGCATCTGCTTATATTAGCTTTTAATTCTCTTCAACCTCATTTTTTTACATTGAGTTGATTGAAGACAACAATGATGAAGTTGAAGTGAATTGATGCCGAATCAGTAAAAAGGAGCCTTATCCCATTGGAAACTTTATGAAGCTTGAATTTCACGTGCATATAACTACAACTGTAACATGACACATGCATACGGGTTACACGATACGTACGATCCGCACCGGTGGCCCAGTGGCTATGGCGTTGCACTGCGGAGTCCGGGGCCGTGCGTTCGATCCCCTCCGCGGAATCTCTCGTCTACCGTGTGTTCACTTGTGCGTGAAGGAACCCCGGGTGGTCGAAGTTAATTCGAGTTTCCTCACTACAGCCTACAGCGTACCTCATGATCAGATCTTGTTCTGGCCCGTAAAACATCCGAATTTCAATCATTTTACTGTTCCATACTTGTTACGCGGATAAAAAGAGAGCCGACAGCCTACTTTAACAGGATCTTCTCAATTTTCCTTGCCCAATTCTCTTGCTCACACTCTTGGCTTCACGCAACATCTCTGAGAAAGCCAGCTACGTTCTTTTTTAGCTAACAAGCGCTAGCAATTTGGGACAGTATTATTACTCGCGGTGTGCCAACACTGGCCGCCACCGTTCATTACCCAGAAACCCAGAACATTCTTCGAACTGGCTCAAGCAGCCGAAAAATTAAACGTCCTGAAGCCAGGCGTTGTATCAAGAAACAAAATTTTCTGCGGCAAACAAGCACGCTTTTACTGACACAGTTTAGCGGCACGACAATTAAGAAGAAAGACGACTTGGAGCTGTTTTAAAATAAAAACGGAAAGCCCTTCCAGAGGCAATTAGTGGGAGAAGACCAATGAAAAGCTTGTTGGATATTGCGCAAGCGAGACAAAAATAAAATAAAAATGAATGGTACACTGACTTCACTGACGGAGCTTTCGTTCTTTTCTCTTCTTTTTTTGCATTACCCGCTTTTGTGACTTATTAGAAAAGCTTCAACAGATGGCTCATGAACACTACAGTGTCTAATAATTACAAATTTTGGACTGATATAGGAAGTTGAACATTGGGTTTGAGGTGTTTTGAGAAACGACGTGGTCGAGCCTCCTTCCGTCATCTCTTCGACGCTTAGAAATAACACTGTGGATTTGGTATACACCAGGAGTTTTTGGCTGTGGAGGACACTTAATTCGCATATCCATTCCCTATACAAAGTATCATTGGGGCTTGAAAGCACATTAGAGTGGAAACTTATTCCTTAATTGCAATATTCCCGAATGAATCAATAACCTAACCGCGGACATCGCATCAATGGTCTGCAAGTTTATTTCAGTTCTGAGTTTTAGGTATGTTTATTTATTTATTTATTTATTTATTTATTTATTTATTTATTTATTTATACTGTCAGCTGTAAGGTCGTTACGAGGTAGATGCGAACAATGCAACTCAACAAGTGTACACAGCCACAAGTACAACATGTATGGAAACCTAGTCCAATTAACTGGAAACAAACAAGCCCGATATCCCAATCGCCCAGCGGCGTATGGATCCTGGCGGAAAATACAACATATTTACCGACCATTACTCACAACAGTACGATGGGTTTCGGATCTGTGAAAATCGAAAATTGGACTAAAGACATGGCAAGAAAGACTAGAAAATGACAAGAATTTCTATTTGGATAAGCAACGGGACAGAAAGTGTTCGAAATTGAGCAGGTTATTTGCTTGCAATAGAACCTGAGGCAGGGTATTCCTTTCTGCTGTTGTTGTTGGAAAGAAAGAGTACTTAATGCGAAAAATCTTTGATGAACAGAACAGAAAACGCGAGCACGCAGTTCCTTGGGCGGATGAGGGAAATCCATTTCGCCTGTTAAATCCCATATTATAATCTGCAGTCACGCGCGGGCGATTTTAAATTCGTAGATTACAATAACATAACGTGCATATTGGAGGGGCAGGCTTCAGGCACTTCGAACGCGATAAAAGAAAGCATTCCTTTTTATCAGACGGCAGATCAACCGTAGGATGGACATAGGAGTCATTCTACAAAGTGCTGTTCTCACCCCTTTTCTCCTCTCCGAGCGTAGCTTTGCGAATCGGGCACGTTCTTGGATCACCTCATTAGCTTTGACTCTTCGTTTCTCTCTCAGTATGTCCGTTCTTTCAAAAGGGGTTGAGATAATCAGGAAAGCATTGCCACAACTTGTTACCACGAGACAAAACTGCTTCAAGAACAGCCGCGGGCGTGCCATACATTTAGGATAGAGGCGTTGACAGAGCCGATGGCCAGGCGATCCTTATCAAACACGCGTAAAAAAAACATATCTTCAAGGACGCTTTTTGTTTTCTTCCATGGCTATTACTTATATGGTGGCATGCAAACACCCTAAAGAAATGGGTGTTGTGGAAGCACCCTTCTGAAAAGTCCCAGGTCTGCGTGACACACGCAGCATAGTCACCGCGTAAGCTGGAGGAGTGTCTCCATAAGAGACCGTCGTAAACTGACTGAACATGGTAACTGCAAGTGCTTTAGGTATATTGAAACCCATGTTTTTATTTTCATACATTACTTTCTACGGCTTTACTAAACAGTACTACGCGTACTCGATTAAACAAACAATTATCGATCCGTAGACATGTCGCCGAAGAAAGCCGCGGAGGTAGAGTCGTCCCCTAGAACTTCACGTGGAAGCCAGACACCAGCCACTGCGTCATACAGCTGACACGTTGCAGCACTTTGGATGTGGATATCCATACATACTATTTATTCGAGAGCTTGCATAATGTTTTGTTGCAACACCTGCGCTGTCGAGGCACACAGAAACCTATGTTAATGCTATATAGAGTTGGACGTCGGTGGCTAGAAACGCAACATGGATTCTATGTGAGCGATTGCAGGGACCCGATACGTTGATACCAGATACATATATTGGCGATTCATAATTCTTTATTGTGTCGGAGTAGTAAAGCTGCCTGAAAATTTTAGTAAGGCCATATATTAAAAAAAATATGTGAAAATCCATGAGCTGGCATACAAAACGATCCTTTTTCTGTGTTGTTATGCATTACACAAACAAACTCCTTTATTTCACAGGTAATATTGCATTAAGATCGCGTTTTTCATCCCAGAACATTCGCTCCTTGCGCAGGAAACCTGTACTTTATCGCCCTGTAGCCCCCTTGCATAGCTACAAGTGCCAATTTCAGCATAAGCGAGAACGCTAATATATATAGAAACACCCTCCTTATAGGTTGCTTAAAAACACCCGGCATGTGAAGTGCTTAAAAAGCCCAAAACACGAATGCAGATGTTAAAACGCGAACTCAGAACATTCAGGGTGCTAATCTTTTTATTGTGTAGTAATGTTCTCGCTCCCACCCTTACATATAGTGAGGTATTATGGGCAGGCACTGATGCTAAATAAGGCAGTGGAGGCTGTGAACGCGAAAAACTCACATTCAGCACCCTCAGGGGTTACAAAATTTTGCTGTGTAACCCCGGACGTGAGCGTATGCCATCAGGTTAAGTAGTTGTACAGTGCCAAGGAGATGCACATTTGTTATTTCTTCCGAACGAAAATAGTTTGCTGACATAGGGAAATAAAATGTTGCTATAGACACCTTACAATTTATGTTCAGGTAGCAGGGGTGATTTGAATGCTGTATGCAGCACTTCAATATTGCCTGTCTGTGTGCGGTATTCTCAAGTCGAACTATTGCAGTTAATCTAACGGCAGCGTGCTCCAAGCTTGTGCTTAACACCTGTGAACTTAGGTTCTTTTGATACGCCAGCGGCCGCTAACTATTCTGAACATCTGATATTTAGGTTTCGAATCGAAGTCTGTCGCACTACGGGAAGAAAATCTGCTTTTCTGCTTTAGCTTTTGTTTTTTATGGCTCACATATATTTAAAGTTTTTTAATGAATACACGCATTCCAAATGCAGTAAACTTGGTCCAAAATATTCCTTTTCATCCATTATTAATGTCCTTGGGAAGTTCGCCGCATCTGTTCTAACGTGGCAAAATATTTGTCCGAGCAATAATATTTATGTAACAAGCCTGCTTCGACATCTCCAGTCTTTTTTCTTTTGCTTTACTTTGGTGGATTAGGGCAGCCACGTGGCCCCGGAAACGATTGGGGCCTCAGCACTTATTCGCATGTTGTCCTATTTTCCGAAGCCGTGTTTACTAAGTACAGCAAGCGTATGCCTAGAAGCGGACTGTAAGACCCCACTAATGCGGTATAAGCCCGAGCACCCTAGCAGAAAGCGTAGCGAGCCTCGAAGCAATCGAACGGCAAGAACGGGCGAACAGCTGCGTGTTGATGAAAAAGAAAACGAAAAAAGTTTGTGGCCAACAGCGCGCTGTAATATTTTGTCCCTACTCGCACTCTCCATCGCCCTACGGAAGTTCAATACGGCGGGGACAGGGTTGATGATGGGGTCAAGGAAACGCACGCGTCCCGAGGAGCAGCAACGCAGCTTGTGGGCCTATACTGAGCACGATCTTTGGTATTCATAAAGAAAGGTGTGTCCTCGAAGGAGAAGCAGCGTTTCTTCATCTTGTCTTGAATAATAATAATAAGAATAATAATAATAATAATAATAATAATAATAATAATAATAATAATAATAATAATAATAATAATAATAATAATAATAATAATAATAATAATAATAATAATCATTTTTACGTTCGCCAGCCCTCAGACCTTAGGGTTCTTACTGGGCACGTTAAATAAACATGATTGATTGATAATTGTTGTTGTTGTTGTTGTTGTTGTTGTTGTTGTTGTTGTTGTTGATGATGATGATGATTAATAATGATCCCTCCTAGAGCCTAACGCAGATGCTAAACCCCTGAAGTTGTACCCTTTAGGGGTTTAGTCCTATTGCAAAGCGCCCTTTGCAATAGGACTATAGATGGCCCAGTTACTCCAGTTTTTCCTGGCACTTTTCTTATAGTGTGCAGGTGTGCCGGTCATGTTGCATGCCGTGGATTTAAAAGGACCGTGTGCGCCTAAGGCGCTTTGCTTGGGTACCATACAGGTTGAAGAAGGCAACGCAAGCGGCACCGCAAACGTTAGCGCAGTGTTTATCACGTTCTCTATTTCTTCTCTTGCGTGGGAGAGTAGGCACTCAACAGTTATTGGAACACTGCATACGGCTCGGTTTGGGGGTGAACAAAGCTAGCACGCAGTTATCAAGTTACTCGCGGCCACGTTGCTATTTAAAGGTTATGTGTGCAATGGTTGTCAAGAGTCTCAAACTACAAGGAAATAGTTTATAAGAAATTAATGCAATGCATACGCGAAGCAACCGGCTGCGCGAGCGAGCGCTGTCTGCACTGTTTACGTGCGCAGTCGTAGTGTTTTCACATGCTATGGAGGGAATTATGGAAATCGTAATGCTTTGGCGTTGCGTTTTCTTAATACACGCTCTAGGCCGCGTAGTATTGCTTCTTTTCTTTCTTTCTTTTATGGAGAAGGGACAGCGTTTCAATTCAGACACATTTGCGTGGTCTCCATAGCATCGTGAAAACACTATTTCACAATTAAATTTAAAAAATACAATATGCGTAATAGGGACACTGAATGTGGTGCAACATAAAATGACATTAAAGGTAGCAGCTCCAAAAAAAGTTTCTTTTCTCGAAGTACTCGTTGCCCATAAGAATTTCGTAGTTCACATTATTTCCAACCCGCACTTTTCTCTCCCACAAATATTTGAGCACAATTATCCTGTCCTAATCCTTGAAAACATGGTCCGGGGCTTTCTTCCCCCCCCCCCCCCCCCCCGAAGAAAAAAGAAAGAAATGTACGATTGGTTCATTGGAACGCAGGTTTCGTTACCTGATCACCTATCGACGTTATAAAAGCGCTGAAATGCCTGGGAAACCTCTTTATACATGAACCCATCACCGCCTAACGCCTTGGGAGAAAATCCGCGCGGTGGCACCAGCGTTGCTGGAAAGCGCAAATAGCATCGAAAGATTAGCGCAAGCGCGTATGAAAAGGGAACCACCAACATTTACGCTTCGCGAAGTGCAAGCCGGTTCTGCATGGAGTTCCTTCTCACCTAACTGACACTTACTCTTCGGCGTTAGTGCCTTTTATCGAACCGTGCAAACTAGTGAGACTATAAAAAGTAAAGAAAAAGAGTTGGCTGTGGAACAGTTTCTTCCAGGCTGCCGCCTGAATACCCACCGTGGCACTCTTGCGGAAGGCTATAGAAATGAGCGACAACCGACGTGCCTCATCGGCCTATAGGGCCCAGTGCAACGAGCACTTCGATCGCCACTGGCGTTGTTCGAAGTTGTCGATACATCAAGAACACAGTTGAGAAGGGTATTGATTTGAATAAAGCCGCACCTAATTTCGTGGCACATCACAAGTCCTCCAAACCCGCCGCGGTTGTTCAGTGGCTATGGTGTTGGGCTGCTGAGCACGAGGTCGCGGGATCGAATCCCGGCCACGGCGGCCGCATTTCGATGGGGGCGAAATGCGAAAACACCCGTGTGCTTAGATTTAGGTGCACGTTAAAGAACCCCAGGTGGTCAAAATTTCCGGAGTCCTCCACTACGGTGTGCCTCATAATCAGAAAGTGGTGTTGGCACGTAAAACCCCAAATATTATTATTATTACAAGTCCTCCAACTACGAACTCTCGGCCATTAAGTTTAGAGACAAGTGTCGCCACACCCGCGCAAGCCATCAAACGAAAATGTCTGGCGTACAAGAGAAAATACGTGCCTGTATACTAGTGTTAGATTAGCTATACGTCAAAGAACTCCGAGAACCAAATTTTCCAGGATTTGTTCTGAACTTGTGTCTTATCAGTTTCTTGTTTCGGGAGCTGCATGAAAAATAAGAGTGGTTGAGGATTCTTTTAAGTGCTAGGTTGTGTTCTTCTTTCCAACGCAAGCTTCCGTGTGGATCATTATCCTTTATTGATTTAAATACAGGGTACTTTCAAAGTGCAACTAATCTGCCGCGCTATCTAATGTCCTCAACATATTAACATTTCGCCCAACATTTACCTCCTCTTCTCTAATAGGATTTATTCCGTGCATATTTTCTTACTATACAACATGCCCAATGGTTCTTAGGGTCATGTATACAAGTGCATTAGGGCACGACGATATTAGTGGAAAGTTACTCAAAATTTAGGATAATGCATAGCCTTCCGAACATCCACCGGCCACTGTAATTGCAATAATCGCAATCGTACTTAGCATCGTCGCTAACACTCTCGTGTGGCATGACAGGCTTGGAGTTCAAAGCCAATCACTTGGCCCAAATGCTCTTCATCCCGCCCTGCAGAGTGTCAAAAATCTTCGTACTTTTTTCGGCAGTGTTTTCGTAAGCGCGAAAACTGGATGGCCACGACGTCTTGACGATGCATAGGAAATATGGCCTGCGCGCACGCTCTTGATCTAGAATATTATCAAAAAATTCCATCTTTAAGAAGAAATATTTAATTTATGGCCGGGTTCATTAGGAGAGTAACTACTGGGCGGGTTGACCACCTTCACGGATATTGAAGCTCTTGCCATGGGTTCAAACGCAAAGTTTGCTTTTCGCGAAGCACGTATCCTCCCAAGTGTGTACAAGAGGGGCCATATTGCGAAGCTCCTCCGAGCTGTTGGAAAAGTCTGCGCAGTTCCGTCTACGTGCCTTATATATATATTATATAACAAGTTTCAGCCGTGCTATAGTCCTTGCAAACGGTGAGCTTTCCCTAATTTGATTACAGCATGGTGTTTTTATTGGACGGCGTTGTTGGGATGACGAACATGACACATCGGGGCCGTGATGAAGATAGTAAACTTCATTTCTTTGGAGGCTATACTTCTACAAGTCTTTGGGGCCTCATGACTTACTCGAAGGTAAATAACGCAGATGCGAAGAAAATTTGCAGGACACTTAAGTGCTCCTTTAAAAGTGGAAAGCGCTAGCATTCAAAGATGCCTGACTGTTTCTCTCGAGCTTCCCCGCAACTGGAGTTTATGTAACCGTAATGTTTAGTGGCAAACATTGCGGACAAACGCAATGCATGAAGGTGAGCTTTCCGGTAGAAATGTGGCCTTTTGCGTGGGGCGTGGATGCGTGGGCGCCAGCGCCATCTGGATGATGTTGCAATGATCCGGGCGCGCCACTTCATGGATGGTAGAAACGCTGGAAAAGGGGTTTCTGTTCTAGTTTCCGCAAAAAGAAACTATGTTTTCTCGTTTATTCAAATTACAATCCAACGCTATCGGGTCTCTGCGTTGTGTGTAAGTCGTACGTTACGATTTTGATGACGCAGTTTACTTTGAGAAATTCAATTAGTTCAGTAACGCTTTTACGCTACACGGAGTGTCTGCGTGTTTCGGTATGCGTGGTTCGAAATCGCTTTTCGCTCGCAAGACGCTCGACGGCGTCAGCGGACGCTGACGCCGGATTTTCTGCGACATAGGGTCCTTGACGTTATCACGTTAAAATGGAATGCAGGGTGGAAAAAATATGCACGTCCAACGCTTATGTCGAAATCTACATGAAAGGAAACTTTGGTAAAGCGGTTATTTAAATGATTAACAACGCATGGCAATGCATAAAATTTTGGTTACTTTCATTCTGTGAGACGAATGATTTCGTTAAATGTTTTTGTTCATTATCCCTAAATGTTAAAAGATTATTGTCATATTATGTTTATACACTGTATATTTCACAAGCCATGCCACATTCTAAAATCTAGATCAGGCAGATGCACAGTGTGAGCCGTATACACAGCAGTGTCACAAGGGCTAAGGCAATGTAGGATACCTATTGAGAAAAGAGTAGTGAAGAAAAGTATATGCACATTAAAGTGCGACATATACCAAGCAAAATATAGGAATTCTGTGCCTCTTGTGTCACGGTGGGACATACTAAGTCGGTGGGATTGGCCAAGAAAGGCCGGACCCCACAGGTACCTACCGAATGGTTATATAAAAAAAAAGTGAATCACAGAATTTGTGAAATATAATACACTATTATACTAACTAATCGGCGCGCTTTACAGATATCTGCGAGCTGAGATGAAATGTTCTGGCTTTATGCAGAAAATCATAGCAGAAGGTGCTCATTCTGGAGCATTGGCCAAGAATAGGCATACACCCAGGGACACTTAGTGAATGGTTAAATTAAAAAAAATAATAAAGTAAATTGGCGAATCGGGTCAATATAATTCAACATCTCATTAACAGGTCGAAGTGCTTTAGAGATGCCCGTAAGCCGACATAATGCGTTATGGTTTTATTTAGAAAGATAATGCAATATGTAATAACTTTTTGCCGGCATACTTGGTCGGCATATAACAATTGTATGAGCCACTTCACTGGTAGATTAATATAATCTTCGTTTATATAACCACAAATACACGACACACAGCACCCAGTAGCCGGGTAGTCACACGAAACCCGAAAAAAGAAGGCACATAGTGCTCCGTTTTAATTTTCTACGGTAACCTGATTTTATGACCTCGAATAAATGTGATGCGCACATCCTTTAAGATATCAGTCTATGATCTCTCTCTAGGCAATCAAAGGCTTTCTTCAAGTCTCAAATTTTCCATAAAAATACATGTTGAAACATATCTTCGAGAATCTCACCAAATTTTTTTTCAGGAAAGCACGAGTTTAGGCTATAGTCACGAAGCCATTTTTATTCGAATTGTTTTCCAGCGAGTTGTATGTTAATCAATGTTATTGAGCAACTCGAACCTTTATCATAAACAAAGTATATCGCAGACAGCGCAGGCTTGACCGAAGTCATCCTCCGAAAACCAACCATCTCATCAATTTGTAGAACACCAAAGTTCTGCAGAATCATGTTTTGTGCTTCGACTTTCTTGACTCGTCGTGAACCCTAAGGCCTCGGTTCTCATTGCTCCAAGGTCTCGCGTACGCTGCTCCGTCTCAGTTCCTGTCAGTACAGCAAGAAGCTTCGCCTTCCTGAGTCGTCACCTTTTCGAAACGGCCTATCCTAAATGACCAAGTGGGATCCATGTGAGGGGCACGCTGCTCGGGCGTTTCGGCAGAAAAAAAGTATAGTTTTCTTTTTATGCTTCGGCAACAATCTTTTTCGTACCCACAGATGTTACTGGAATCACGTCACTAAATAGTAATTATGTCGCTTCAGGCAGATATAATTTGCTAGAAAAGAACGTAGCAATAAGGTTACTTATCACGCTAATTATGATAATTAAGTACATTCTTATTACAGAAATTAAGGCACAGCTTTATATCTTTAGGCTGAAATAAATCGTCATAAAAGCTAAGTTTCGTGTTTCAACGTTTCAGAATGGCCATGTAAGCGGAAATAATTGGGCTCAACTTATTTGTAGAATTTTCCCTATTACGCCCCGCACCACTGTGAAGAGCAGCTCCCAGTGGAACCTTCATTTGACGTAGCATGGCGGCATAAAATTACGCATCCTGGGCTACAGGGCGCGATAAAGCTCTCCGTCTCGCCTGTGCTGCCTAAGAGACTACGTATCCAATCGGGAGTATCGCGCGCGCCAGCGCCAATCGCTAGAATGTGAAGAGCAAGGCGCAACAGACCGGGCAGAAGAAGAACACAAACTACAGGACCGGCGCCACTCGAGACTGGCAAGCTGAGACGGCGATCAAGTTGACGCACAAAATGGCAGGATCGATGCGAAAGCTTCGTTTAAAGAAAGGCCCAATGTAGAAGAAATATGCCCAAGTAAGGCTCTTCCTTGGGCTAGTTGGTTCATGCTTGAATGCAAAGAGCAAGGTGCAATAGACCAGAACAGAAGAAGAACACAAACGGCGAACAAAACGTCCTGTAGTTTGCGTTCTTCTGTCCTGGTCTATTGCGCCTTGCTCTTTACATACAAGCATGAACCAACTAGCCCAAACAAGAGTTTTACTTTCCAATCGCTAACTTCTGCATTTGAAAATGTCAAGAGGTGTGCCCTTACATTACTTCTGCAAAATTTGACGGTGTTAAATGATGAACCCTTACGTTGTGTATGTCGCCATTCATTTAGATAGTGTATATTGCGTTCCACTATTATGTCACGTCACCTCGTTTTATTTACCTTAGTATACGTCTCATACACTCGTTATCTCTTTTCTTTCCTCGAAATGCTTCCACTTATGAACATATATATTGTGTAATCCCTCCCTCACACAATACTCCTGGTGGAGCCTGTGAGGTTTTTTTAAATAAATAAACAAATCGGAATAAGAACGCGGGAAGAGGGAAGTACGACTGCCGCTTGTGTTTATGCCACCCTGCTACGTCACAGGATGCTTGTTCTCTGATCCGCACTTCCTAGTGCTGCGTGATTAGTTAGGTCACTTGAACAAGCAAGTTGAGGATAATTATTTCGGCTTACATGGCCGTTTTGAGAAGTTGAAAGACAACGGTAGACTTTTATAATGATGTTAATGCAACCTTGTAATATAAGTATGTCTCATAAAGTTTGTGACTGAGAAGTTAATGTATTAAATTTATTAGTGAGCTGATTGCTTTGGTTTTTCTGGCAAACGTGTCTGCCTGGTAACATAATGAATTTGTAGTGATGTGCTTCGAGCAAACCTTATGGGCATTTTTAAAAAGAAAGGAGTTCAAAGCAAGGAAGAAAGAACACTGCATACAATGCCCCTTTGACAAGCAATGCCAACTCTCCGCCGCAGCAGAGGCCACCTCCTCCTCGCAAATGACTACCTGCTTGTGAGGGTGATACATCCGGCCAGCTGACCAGCACAGCCCAGCAATTTAGCAGAATGATTGTGCGCTCTGAGCTGACGCCGAAGTATCGCCTGCGCCTGCTTTCTCCTCGCCCTTCCCGCCACCTCCCCCCCCCCTCCACGGGCCCTCCACGGGCCTAAAGGCGTGTTATAAATTGTTATAATCCTAATCCTCCATGCACCTCTCTCTTTCTCTTTCCCAGCTGTTTCTGATGGCGACCCAAAACGCCGAGCACTCCAGCATTTCCTATAATGTTACCGCGTTAAAAAAAAAACGGTAATCACAATTGACTAACGCCGTAATGCCGTTTTTACGATGGTGAAATATTCGACCAAGACAGGCTTTTAATAAAGTGGCGAATTTCGTGCTTAAGGGAGGAAGAAAGTCGTTCGTGCGTTGTTGATATTATTGATTTTACTGGTGTATTTCAACGAAAATAATGACTTTCCTTTTGCGGCGGACCGAGTTGCGTTTTTGCCGCATAACGCCTTTCGCAACCTTTTCTCGCTGTGTAGGCTCCAGAGGTGTCTACATTGTTATAATGTGCCTTTTTTACTTGTAGTGAATCGTTAAACATTGTTATAATCCTAATTCTTCGGTCTGCGCGTTAGCCATTCACCATGGCAGTCCTTTTCAGCGCTACTTATTCATATTTTATTATGACAGCACATTTTATTCACGTCTCGCCTTCTAAATGTACTTAGTCCGCACGTACCGGGTGCTTCAATAGCATTCGCAATAAAAGGTGCATCACAAAGAAAAAAATAAAACAAATTTAGAAGCTCGAAGGAACACGGATACATGAGTACTAAGCCTGAAATGCTATAGAGACAAGTCCGAAATGTAGATTCCAATATTGGATTTTTGGATCACAGAGTAGCGCCTCCACTCTCCTTTTTACTTCATTAATCTTGCATACGTAACGTTGAGAAAAACTTACCGACTAGGTTAGGTGAGGCAAGGTACGCGTTGTGACATAGCCGAGGTATCATACCATAGGCAGACTAACTACCACAACGAACAACAATATGTACGTTTGTAATACTCAACGTATAATATCACCGTAACTCATTGCTATGCATACGAGCTGTTACGCTTCTTATTTCAAGCCTTGATGTGTCCTGGTGCCTTCGCAAAGAGATAACTTCACTGACTGCAAGCAGCAGCGTACCTTTATTGATGTCATCATACCGCATCCTTTCAGTGCAATTGAAGAGCAACTTAACGACCAAGCAGGTTCCTCCACTCATTTTAGTGCAATTCGTATAACTGAATAAATGCTACATGCAGAGACAGTTGGGGGCGACTGCGAAGAGCTGTCGCCTTCTTAAATAGGCACACTTATGGTGAAGAACGCGAGCGTGCAGTTCCCTAAAGCGATTGAGGATGCAACCGTGCGCATAGTACAAGTCCGTATGCAAAGTGGTAGCACGTGCGCAGAAAGTTAAGATTCCACAAAGTTGTGCTTCAATGAATCCCTGCTGAGAGGCAGCGCAGCTTTTTTTTTCTTCTGTCTTTCTTTCATTTTTTTTTTTGAGGCAAGGGTCACCACCAAAAACTATTGATCGTTTACTCCGTCTAAGAAAGCTGAAAAGGCAAGCTAATCACGCTCAAGCACGTTTGCGCTAACTAACTTCACTAATACTTCGCACGAACGGTGGTTCATTGTAGATTATGACGAAAACGCGACGCGTGAACACCCACAAGAAAACTGGCGCTCCACATTGTCCACGGTCCCACACAATGCAGTGCTGTGCAGATGTGTTGACTTTAGCATAACTCCTGGAGGAAAGTTTTGCTTGTCTGTTCTTCTTTATTTGTTGTTTGCCGAATGTAATCTGCAAATGTTTAAAGTTAAAGTTTAGCCCTAAGGTAAACTTGGACTTCTCTTACGGGTTGCTGTATTGAGTTTGATTGCCCGGACCAGGAGGAAGTGTTTATCAACTGTGAAGCCTTTCTTTCCCAGAAACCAGTTTGAATTTTCTTCGTAGAACCGTGCTACTAGATGATAATGTTTCCATTTTGGAAACTTCCTTCAACTTGTGGATTTCTGCAAAGTTGATTTGCCATTTCCAGTGTCTCCGCGCTTCCATTTGTTGAACTATTAGGCCTCACCCTCTGATGCGCTAGCCTCCTGATTAACTCGGATGGTAGTGCGACCACGCAAGATGGACGTTTTCCTCAGTTTGACCTGTGGACAAGGACGAATGTCTGTTTGTCAGTGGTGCTGCATTTCTGAAAAACATGTATTAGTTTCATTTGTAGCTTCCTGCTACTGAAAAGCGGTCGACAATTCTTCTCCTACAGACTCTAGTAAAGTAACATTGATACTCCGCTGCTGCGCATTGTTGCTCAACGTGTACACAACATCAAAATAAGCAGCTCCAGCGGTGTTTTATTGTGGATATGAAAAACGCATTGCGAAAATTGAGAACTACACAGGTACGGACAGGCGATTGTAGCTCGCATCAATCATCGGGACTATGGATACGTCGTCGCTCTCGGGAGAGCACTTAGGCACACCCACGTTAAGTTCGGGTCATCGTACGCTTATGTATTGTAAGGGGAAGTGAAATACCGAACCGACTAGAGTGCACTCCTATTTTAGGACCTCAGGTAATCCGACCTTTTCTTAAATTTAACGCACTGAAAAGCCCCGGATAATGACCATAGAGTGCTGCTTGACTAAAAACACGCTCTCGTCGAAAGGCTGGTAATTAAAGCCCCACTGCTGCCTCCTCTTGCCCACCATGGTTACTAAAGCGTAGAAAACACAGGAAATTCTGTCGACGTCGCTACTGCTTCTTCAGGTGACGAAGCAACCTGACTCGCAGCAACCTGACTCAGCAGCCTGACTCAGGTGGCAGCAACCTGACTCGTAGTGATGATGACTTGCGCTGTGCTCAAGGCGACGCCTCCTAGAGCATTCGGGTAGCGCATACGACAGTATTGAGGTGTGTAGGCCATTGACTGGCGAAGATTTGTATAATTATTATGATAGCGTAACCAAGTACTCTGTCGAACACGGAAGGCTGCTTCGAGCAACAAAAAAATGAGTTTGCTCATTTGGTCACCATTACTTAATTCAACCTTTCGAATAATTCGAGAAAAATCTTGCGGCCCTGCAAGAGTAAAATTGACAGGAGTCGACTGTGCTTTCCAAGCGCTTAGCGAAAAGGGGGCTCTGTGAATAAAAAATAAATAATAAGAAAGTAAAAGAGAAAGAAAAATTAAAAATAATAAGAAGAAAACATTATAGCAATCGAGAGGCTTTTACAACTCTGCTCAGAATTCTGGCTTACGAGGAACACCCGTGTCGACAGCAAGCACTTTCAGCTTTCTACAAACTTACTTCTTTGTGCTCTTCGGCTATACGTTTCATGAAAAGTTTTAAAGCGCAATGTGTCTCGTTCCAGAAACATCACAAAGGTCGAAAGCTGTATTAGAGCATCGAGCAATGACAAGTTCCTTGCGCGTGTTGTAAATCTGCCTACTTTGGTGTTCTTCTTTGTATCAATTCTAGAAGCCGCACTAGCGTTATTAATAGAAAACATTATTAACACGCAGTGACTTAGAGACATGAAAAAATGTTTAAAAAATAATTGCAAGTCTATAAAGAAATGGAAGTGACGGAGGTGCTGAATAGCGAAAACACTATTTAATAAACTTGCACGCTAAGCCGTGAACGTGAAGGCACGTACTCAGCGGTACACAATGGAAATAGTTGCGGCTACACCAACAAGATCTACTGCTGTGCCATTCGGCAGATGTAGGATCTATCGGTGCAGAGTCGGCCCATAGTTGACGGGAGTTTCCACTAGCTCTACACTTTAGCCATAAAATACAATCGGGCCACTCGGCAAAGGCCGGAGCCAAGGCCTAGGATTACCCGATGCGGAGGCAGAACGCAATCAAGGGTTTGGCTAATCTCCTTGGGTAATCTCTCTCTACGCAATGCCCTGTTTCTCGTACTCCTTTTGTTTAAAGACATTTGCGGAAGAATTGCGCTCGTGGGCTGAAGTGCACTTCTAGCTTCCGGACGAGTTCCTTTGCTCCCATACTGGATAGGAAATCCTGCTCCCTTGGGCGGCGCGTACATTGAAAAAGTAATGATACTGCTGCCATGTTTTTATTACCTCGGTGTGCCTTTCCTATATCTTCCCCTTTGAAGCACGCGGGGCATGCGCTCCTTCGGCATATGCAGTTGCCAGCCTACCTCCGAGTCTTTAATTACATCAAATAGAAAATAATAATTATTATTTGGACTGGACTGTATACGACAATTAACCACGCCGTTATTGATATCGTGAGGATTGAAAGCCCGTCTAGTAGCTTCAGTTATATATAGGAAAGCACTCAACTACAGCATCTTGTGTAAACTTGATAGAACACGCAGGCATTTTACTTCGGAGACTTGCCGCTGTTCAAGGACTTTAAAGGGGTGGCGTCATCGCATTTCTGCTGCGGCTTATCAAATGTGCGGCCTGTCGCGTGCATCGAAAACGGTGTCCTCCGCCGCGGCGCCACAAGCCGGGACTGTTTGTCTGGAATCGGCGTAGAAAATGCGTCAGGAACAAACTTTGTATGCCGTCGCCCGACGCGTCCTGTCCCCCGCATGGATGGATGGATGAATGTTATGAGCGTCCCCTTTGGAATGGGGCGGTGGGTTGCGTACGAAGCTCTTGCTATTGTGCTGCCTAATGTCCTACCTATAGGTTAAAGAAAAAGAAAAAAAAACATGAACTCCCACAACCAAAGAGACCAGAACACGGCAGGCGGCTTCAAGCAAAAAAAAAAAAAGTGAATTTGCTAATTTTGCCACCATTACGCAACTCATTATTTCGAATAGTTCGAAAAATGTCGCAACTAGCGCCATCCAGCCCCGCCAAGTGGCCGAGAATGTATCTAGGGCTGTCACGCTCGCCCCCGCTGCAGCCCGCCAGAAGCGGCAGGCTGGACCGTTTTCTTCTTATTATTTTTCATTCAGCAGCTTTGTCCGTACCATCGACTACCTCCCTTCGCCCCACCTTCGAGCACTGAAGCTTACACTACAGGATGCGGAAAGCATTTTTTACCCACCTTGAATCTTCTTTATTTGCTGTTTTTGTGATCTTGCTGTTTTTGCTGTGTCATTTATTGCGCCTTTACCACAATAAAGACAACCAGTTGTAACCCCCCCCCCCCGCCCCCAGGGCTCGTATTCTTCATTTCCCGGTGTTTTGCACTTTGCACTCTTTCCATTTCAATGTCAGGCTACAAAGCGGGAATGAGTGTCGGAGTGACGCCGTTCCCGGTTGCGTTCCAAAGGACGATCGTTGTGAGCCAAGTATTAGAACCTTTGTAGCACAGCAGTTTCGCTGAAGTGGCAGAATAGTAGAAGGTTAAGCAGACAGACAAAGTCGATGCTGATAAGTGCTCCACGTTCCCAGTTCTTCGCTAATAACTGCAGCTTGGCGTCGGAAGCTTCGAGATACCTTGAGCTAGTCTCAGCCAAAGGGCAAACGCGACGAGGTGTCCCGTCTTGTGCATCCTTTGTGTAGTATAAAACGCATGGTTGTTTTTACTACCTTGTCTGTTTATTCATAGTGTTGACCACCTGTTTGTTCTGTTTGTTTACTACCTTGTCTGTTTATTCATAGTGTTGACCACCTGTTTGTTCGGCCGCAACGTAATGCAGTGATATTGAATTAGGCGCAATTTAGCGCTCCGAAGTTCCCGCACACACCTACACATGCATACACTCAAGAACGCCACTCACACACTACCAACGGCTCATTTAGCGCATGGAACCCATATTTATACAGGACACACAAGTTCAGTGAGCAGCATCAAAGCCAAACATGTTAGAAAACAAATAAGTAGCACAATTTAAAGCCTCGCATCAAGAAAGGAAAATTCTGTCGGAAACTAAGGTATCGATGGTTCACTCACGCACTAATCATTATTCTTTTCAATGAAGAAAGCTTCTAATGCTACACGTTCTTTTAGCGTTCCTTTAAGCGTTCCTTTAAGGACACAGTAGACGTAAAGCATTGCTGTGGAACTGGCGTCCATCTCGTCTACATTTTATTCTCACTTCCTTCTTCTCTTCTCCTGTGCACCGGTTCCCGCGCTTCTTCATCTTCTTTTCGAAGGCTCATACCGCTTCACCCTTCCAGATATCTTTTGCTAACCCCTCCTAGGGTAATACTTAACAACGTTTCCAATCGATTCACATTCAACTGAGCCCCGTTCACCAATGGACCACACAGTCTTCAATATTCCTTTCTGAGTGGCTGTCTTTGTCACTGAGTAAGGACCATAAAATTTAACACTGGATTCTCTTACTCCTTTCCTAACTAGAATGAGGTCGGTGACTTGAATTTCTGGGATATCTGACCAATGTCTCTTGCCAAAATTTTTTTTCATTCGTTTACAGTACCTCTCCTCCTGCGATTTTTGTTTCCTCTCCTCGACGATCTTGAGATTTTCTAACAGCCCCAGTTCACGGTCCGCCTGAAGAATAGGGGTCTCTCCTGAAGAAGCAAACTGCGGGCTGCATCCCAAGCCACTGGTGTAGGAGCGATTGTGATGTCTTACAGCTGCTTCTAAAGAGCATTTCCATCCACCAGGGAAACTATTGTACATCCTGATGTATTGTTTCACATCTCGTATAGCGCGCTCTGCAAGCCCATTCGCCGCGGGATAGTATGGCGCACGGAATTTGATTGATATATTGTGGTCTCGAGCCCATCTTGTTAGTTTTTCACTCTTGAACGCTGGACCGTTGTCACATACGACCGTCCTGGTTGTCCTAAACAAATCCCGTTAGAGGAGGGCGATGACACTATTCGCACAATCTTTTCCTGCCCATGCCGCGACCATCCTGGTGCACTCATCTACGGCCCGAAGAAAAGCTTGCGTTTTTCGGACTCCTTCTCGTTTTTTAGTTAGCTCGGCAAAATCCAGGTGTATAACTTCAAAAGGCACGTGCGAGTGGCAAGGTATTATCATAACGTCCGTAGGCTGCTTATACTTCACTTTGTTGATTCGACAAATGTGGCATGAACGAACGTATTGATTGACGTCTTCTTTCATGTGAGGCCACGTAAATCTCTTCACTAGCTTGTTGTAGGTGCGCCAAAATCCGTCATGTCCTTCAGATTCTGGGCTATCGTGGTACCAATAAAGCACCCTGGAAACCAGCGGTGGCGGGACTTGATGGCGACCTTCCAGAAAAATTAATTGTTCCGTGCCTTCCCCCAATTTTACTTCATTGATTTCTTACCGATTGTTCTTTGTTGGCCTGTATCATCAGTCTAGACAATGCATCTGCATCAGTCAGAAGGGGTCCAGGTCTGTCGGAGATGGTGAAATAAAATTGCTGCAAGTAGTTCACTCATCTGGCGATACGTCCCTTAGGTTGGGTCATATTCAAGAGATGAGTGAGTGCCTGGTGATCCGTGAACAAAGTAAACTTCGCACCTTCTAGGTACGTACGGAAGTACTGAATTGCTTTAAGGACAGCAAGAGCTTCCTTTTCAGTAGTGGTGTAGTTGACTTCAGGTGGCTTGAGGGTGTAGCTGTAGTAGCCTACTACATGTCGCTTTTGTTGGCCGGATGCTTCTGGACGTTTCTGGTACAAGACTGCACCTGTTCCATAATGTTAGGCGTCGGTATTAAGTTCAAAGGGTAAAGTGAAATCTGGTATGCGTAGAATAGTGTCAGCAGAGATTCTGTGCACCGGATCGTGGTAGACTCTCTCATATTCCTCATCCCACTCAAATGGAATTTCTTTCTGCGTTAGGCGCATGAGGCATCTTGTTTTTATGGCAAAGTCTTTTATGAAAGGTCTGAAATGTCCTGCTAATTCCAAAAACACACGCAATGAGTGGACGTCATATGGTTTCACCAGTTGGCATATTCTCTCGACGGACTCTTGTTTCGTGCTTTTGGTAGTCTCATAAAATACTCTTCCAAGAAGCACAACTTTTCTTTGAAAGAATGCACTTTTCTTAAAATTAACCTTGAGTTGTGCCAAACTCAAGGCATTTAATACCTGAGACAGGTGTTCCTGATGCTCAGCCTCTGTTTTGGAGAAGACGATAATATCGTCTATGTACACGTTACAAAAGACACCAAGGAAAGGCTTCAGGACTTCGTTCATAGTCTTCTGGAACCATGCTGGCGAGTTTTTCCAGCCGAAAGGAAACCGGTTATGCTCGTACAGATCGAAGGGCGGGATAAAAGCAGTGTACATTTTTGTTTCTTCGGTTAGCGGGATCTGCCAGAAACCTTTGCACAAGTCAATGCGTGAAAAACTCCGGCAACCACCTGTCTCTTCTATAATTTTGTCTATCTTTGGCATGGGAAATGGTATAAGTTCTGTCTGGCGATTGAGAACCCTGTAATCTGTGCACAGTCTGAAAGTTCCATCTTCCTTCGGCACAATAGTTATGGGAGAGGTGAACGGTGACACCGAAGGCCGCATTATACCGGCGTCTAGCATCTCCTGCAATTCTTTCTTCAACCATATGTTGCGTTCTCTTGACATGTTATAAGGCGATTTTCCGATGACGGTCTTGTCAATTAGTTCGAAAGACACCTTGTGCGACTTCATCGCTTGTGGATAGCTTCCTATGCATACCAGTTCAGGATAGGTCGTTGCAATATCCTCCGCGCACAAGACAATTCGCAGGTTATCTTTTCTATCCTGCTGTGTCTCTTCCCTTGATAGTCCTTTCCTTAAAACCGCATCGTCCCAGTATACGTTGATTTTTAGTTTCTTTATATCTGGTCTAGATAGCAGAAAGTCGTACGTCACCCCCTCCATCATCAGTACTTCACTCTCTATTTCATGACCTTGGAACTCGATGTTTACTGAGACCCACTGATTATGCATTCTCACTTTGCCATCGTACCCTTGCGCCCGTAGTACTCTTCCACTATGCACGTGACTTGCATCTACCAGCTTGGCATTTATTATAGACACAGAAGCACCGCTTTCAACCAAAGCCATCATATGTCTCTTTCCCACTTTGACAGGAATGTGAAGTAGGCTAGAGCAAGTTAAATAAACACTCTCAGTTGTGGTCATCGGGTCGGACTGATCCCCCTTGTTTATTAGTTTTTCGTCGTCGGAGACAATTGAGCGTCTGAAAGTAGGGTCGTTGTCGACCTTATTCACTCGACCTCTGGGAGCACGCCAACCCAAGTTCTCTGTAGTGCCTGCAAGGCAGCTCGGTTCTCGCGGATTACGGCTTGACCAATCCGCGCCGGTCCGTCTGAAGCGACTGCTTGAGCCAGCGGTTATATTTTCTTCTGAAGTAGATGGTATGTCGTGAAGGCACTCCAGGAGCCCGTCCATAGATTTAGGTGATCGTACTTGCACTAGCTTCCGGACATCCTCGGGGAATCCGCGCATTATTAGTGCTACTGCGGCAGAAGGAAAAAACATAGTCTCGGCCAGCTTTAAAAGGCGGCGTTTTTCAAAGAAATACTCGACGGGGGAGCCCTGCTTGAATTTGAAATTAAGCGCGGCGTCCCATCTTTGCACTGGGTCGCTTCGGAATGTCTTCAAGAATTTTCCCTTCCACTGGTACCAAGAGTGGCCAAGATCTTCAATAATGTGCACATCGTACCACTTCCGTGCAACACCTCTTAAATAAGTACGCATGTTAGTAATCTTGTCCTCATTAGAGTGCCATTTGTTCTTCCCAGCGGCATATTCATAGAATTCAAGCCAACTTTCTGGGCTTGAAGACAAGCCGTTCTACAAAATTCTACAAATTTAGTCACCTGCTCCTCAACGTTTAGAGAGCTTATAAGCGACGTCACCAGTTGGTTTTGTTGTGCAATCTGTTCTTGTTGTAGCTGAAGGACTTTCAAAACGAGGCTCACTTCTTCTGTCGAAGACCGTGATCCAGAGTCCTTATGACGCATCGGTTGAAGAACCAATTCGTCGAATATAGCCAGACGCAAGTTTACTTTCACCGCACCCTTCCGACGTAGTTCAGCAATGTCAATGGAAACCTTCTCTAAAACCAGGTTCACGAGTTCTGCCGAGGTGAGTTCGCGAGGTAGTTCCACCGCTGGTTCGTCTTGAGCTCGGTATCTCGAAAAGATGATCTTCTCTGCGGAAGTCTCCTCGAGCAAAAATGTCACCCACATGTTGGAGTCAGTTGCCGGCTGCGCCAAAATAATGTAGCCTTCCTAGTTAAAGGACACAGTAGACGTAAAGCATTCCTGTGGAACTGGCGTCCATCTCATCTACATTTTATTCTCACTTCCTTCTTCTCTTCTCCTGTCCACCGGTTCCCGCGCTTCTTCATCTTCTATTCGACTAGCATATATATATATATATATATATATATATATATATATATATATATATATATATTTATATATATATATGTGTGTGTGTGTGTGTGTGTGGCGTTTGACATTGGTCACGGCGCAAGCGTGTCTCTTTATGAATATGCGTTCGATTCGCCGTATAACAGTCGGTAGTGCGCGCTGTGTGTGTGTTTCGGGCATGGGGACGCGTTCCTTGAGTGTATGCGTGTGTGGATGTGTGCTTGAAAGCGGCAGTGCTAAATTGCGCCTAACTATTTTAATACGACGGCTCACCAACTAGTCCAAGACAAAGTTCTAGTTGTGCAGTCGCCGCGACCGCGCATTGGTCTGGTGCTCGCCATGGACACTGAGGGACCACAGTGAGTATCCTTCTTATTGAACTTGTAACTTTAGAAGTGGTGACGTAAGATGGTTACCACAGGAAAATCGTTCAAGCGTTAGATAAGGCTCAGAATTTAGTATTTCTATTGTTCTCACCTTCACCGGCCGCGCAGCTGTGCAACAGAAACGAATTCCCAATGGCAGACTGACGATTTCGCTAGAATCGTAATTTTTTCCTTGAAAACTGCAGAACGCTTGCTACAAATGGCAGGATAACTGCAGATGAAAGGTAAATACTATACACTGCTCGCCTCAATAAGCGCGGCAAGTTTCTTCTGCAGCGCGTGGCGAGGTAGATATGTCAACCCACCTCATCTCTTTGTTTTCCTATTTACAAGCTTCTGGCTATATAGAAAAAAAAATTGTTCCCTCAAGATAGACTCGAATTGGTTTGGAATAAACCCACGTTCCTTGCTAATACTCTGTACACCCACCTTTTTGGCTTATTTATAAATATTGCTTGCCAATTTCCATTACTCTTCAGCTTTTTACGTTTTTTCCCGAGTGTTTTCTCCCGAGCATAATTGATGTCTGCAGATCTCACAGTTAGCGAGCGCGTAAGTATACTCGAGAAATGAAAACACTGCCGGCTGTGGCAACTGCACGTAGCCGAGAACATCCCGCGATAGTGTAAGTGATTAATCTGTCATTGCCAGATATAACTGCCGGAAAATTGTGAAATAGCAAGGGGAAATCCATTAGACCGTCCGAGCTTCTTCCTAAAAAACAGATAAGCCGAGCATAAGCTTAACTAAAATTTCGGTTAGTTTTCCTTAATCTGCTAGTTTCGAAGTGCGAAAGAGTAATTCCACAAACCATTGTCCATTTTTCTTTGTTTTAAGCATAACAGGGAACGTTTATGTTTATGCTGCCGTGCATTGTTGGTCTCCGAACTTTGAAAGAAATGGAGATGGTTCGAGATAGCATAGACAGCATAGCATAGGTGTGGGTGACCACGGTAGCACGACCTACATTTCCATGAAATTCATTACAACGCTCGCAAGGCTCTCGGGATACCATTGCTGCATGTTTTTGTTGACTGCTCGAGCAGCAAAGGTTATGCTTGGAATAGGAGAAAGCACAATTTGCGCGTTTGTAAGCCATGCCACTAGTGTAAATAGTTATCATCTCTCCTTCTTAGGAAATAATAAACTATTACTATATTTTGCATACAATCCATATGCACGAGAACGCATGACAAATTGCTAATTAATAATGTCTGGGGATATATTGCATGCCAATAGCTTTTAGTGTAATGTTTATGAACAAATCAGTTTAAGATTGTGTAGTAATGCGTGTGTTGTCCTTGCGTCACATTAAGATTGTAAACCTACAATTCCGTTTACTTATGAATGAAATATGGTGTTACGTTCAAGAAAAATGCGCCATCAAAAGTAATTATAACTTCAGCGATTTTATTAAAAAAGGTTACCGTGCTCGACGGCCAGGATGGCGCAAGTGGTGGCTGGCCACATCGTTTAAACTGAAATGTAATAATTACTGAAATGCAGGGTGTTATCTTTAGCGGCCCCAAATTTTTAAACATTGCCTGTGGCAGACAGCACCATTCTAACCCTTCATCTAAATTATTTGATAAGGCGGCCATTATTTCTACGAGAAACCAAAATGCCTAAATGTATAAATATAATTACGGTAATTATTCTTTGAATATTTTCTCTGTGGCGCATATTTCAGTCATTGAATTGTAGCTTGTGACTGTACAGGGCATATCGAGTTAGAGCGAACTCACAGGGCTACGTTATTTAAGAGAAATTATTTTCAAAGTGACCGACAAAATGCATTGGCATTCCTGGTATATTTGGACTTCAGTGCATAAAAGAGCGTTTTCTTGAAATGGTAAGTGAAAGAAAATTTCATTTTTACCGCATATTTGATGGCGCTTATCTCGTACGCGGGGCTATCTTCAGAATTCATTTTAAGTCACTATGCTTCGCATACTCACTAGCCAAAATTCGTAAATTGAAATATATGCCGTGAAGGAATTAAGTAAGCAGGGCGTAATTAACGTAACTATGTTAATTACTCAAATAAGCTTATTGATTTCTCGTAAAAGTAATGGCCGCCTCATTGAGTAATGAAGATCAAGGGTTAGAACTATGCAATCTGCCACAGCCTATTAATAAAAATTTGATGGAGCTAAAAATACACGATGTATGTGATCTATTCTTATTTTTTAATCATGCCATTACTGAAACTTTGAATTACATGCCATTTTTCCTTTGCCTTGTAAATATCTAAATAAATTGTTTGCTTATATTGATGAAACAACATTGGTATATTGCTCAGTTGACATTTTTGCAAAGACGACAGAAATAAGCATGGAGATCCCAACAGTACCATAGATTATTTACTGTCTTCTTTGTTAACAGGCCCCAAATATTACATTCGAATACAATTTTTTTTGCAAAGAGCTTTATCAAGGTATGGCCTCCCGGAGAATGTCCTCTGGTGCATGCATGTCAACGCTCTGCCCCCATTCGTGCTACATAGGCTCCTAAAATTACTTCCTAAAGAAATAGAACAATTTTCAGATCCGGGTTCTTCGTAACACATTGGATTGGATTGGAGAAACTTTAATTATGCCTGCAGTTGGGCGCTCGCGCGCCCCGACGAGGGCCTACGTCATCCTCGAAGGTGCCGTTACTCGGCGCGGGTCTCCGCTCGCCGTTGCCGGCTCGCTGGGTCCGTGCCTTTCGAGCGCCTCGAGGACCTGCTGGACGGCCCAGAGCTGATCGTCTCGGTCGTAGCTCTTCGCGGCTGCCTCGAGCCGCGGTGGGAGTGCTCTTGAGTTAGCGTCTTCTGGATATTTAATGCAGTCCCACAAGATGTGCGTGTAGTCTGCGGTCCCCCTCCGGCAGACTCTGCACATATCTGTCGGATATGTCTCGGGGTACATGCGATTTAACAGTTTCGGGCTCGGCAGCGATCCGGTCTGGAGCTGTCTCAGTACTACCGCCTCCGCTCGACTCAGTCTCGGGTGCGGGGGTGGAAGAGTCCTGCGAGCCAAGCGGTAGGCCTTCGTGATTTCATTGTAATCCGTCATGCGGTCCTTGGTTCTGAACCATGTCGGACGGTCTGTCGCCGGGGCGCGGTTGGTTAGCGCTCGCGCCGCGGCGTGTGCCGTCTCGTTATGGTTCTCATTGCGTTCCGACGCGTCGCCCGCGTGCGCCGGGAACCACTTGAGTCGTACTTTTCGTTCGTCTAGTTTTACCGCTCGCAGTACGCGCTCAGCCTCCCTGCAGATTCGCCCTTTGGCGAAGTTTCGCACCGCCTGTCTTGAGTCACTCAGCACCGTGTGGCAGTCTGCGTCGGCGATGGCCAGGGCGATGGCTACCTCCTCCGCTTGCTCCGCTTCGGTGCTTCTCACGCTCGCTGCCGTCCTCGTGGCGCCGGTTGACGCCTCTATGACGACCGCTGCGAAGGCGTTCCGTTGGTATTCGGCCGCGTCCACGTACCGCGCGTGTTCGTCGTTGGCATGCTGGTCGATGAGAGCCTTGGCCCTCGCCGCTCTTCTTCCCTTGTTGAACTCGGGATTCATGTTCCTCGGTATGGGGTCGATTCTGGTCTGGCGTCGGACCTCTTCGGGGACGGGGAGCTTCATCTCCACCTCGTTCGAGCGTCTTATTCCCAGATCGTCCAGTATCTTCCTCCCGGCTTTGGTCATGGACAGCCGCTCCAGTTGAGAGGTCCGTTGCGCTTCGGCTATTTCGTCGAGCGTATTGTGTAGCCCGAGTTGTAACAAGCGGGCCGTGCTTGTGGACTCGAACAGGCCCAGCGCTGTCTTGTACGCTCTTCTGATGAGCACGTTGATTTTGTTTCGTTCGTGTTGCAGCCATCTGTGGTAGGCTGCAACGTACGCGACGTGGCCGATGATGAAAGATTGGACGAGCCTAATTAGGCTCTCCTCTCTCATGCCAGCCTTTCTGGAAGTGACTCGTTTGAGGAGTCGAATCGCGTTGGCTGTTTTTGCCTTGAGACGGGTGATGGTTTCGCCGTTCCTTCCGTGCTTTTCGATGACCATGCCTAGGATCCTAATTTTGCCGACCTCGGGGATTACGTTGCCGGATTTGGTCACGATTCTGATTTTTTCGCTTTCGCGTTGTCTAGTCTTGCCTCTGCTGTATTTGGTAGGTGGGAGTATGAGAAGCTCCGATTTGCTCGGCGAACATCTCAGTCCGGTGCCTTCCAGCTGGTCTTCTATTGCGTCGACGGCGGCTTGCAGCGCGCCCTCGATGTGGGCGTCGCTGCCACCGGTCACCCATATCGTGATATCGTCCGCGTAGATGGTGTGCCTGACGTCTTCGATGCACCCGAGCTTTTCGGCCACTCCGATCATTACCAGGTTGAACAGCATTGGCGAAATGACCGATCCCTGTGGTGTTCCGGTGCTCCCGAGCTTCTTCTCTTGCGTCTGTAGGTCGCCTGCTCGTAGCTCGACAGTCCTGTCCGTGAGGAAGTCCTTGATGTAGTTGTAGGATCTTTCCCCCATGTTGAGCTTGGAGACTTGGGACAGAATCGCCGAGTGTTTCACCTTATCGAAGGCGCTCTGCAGGTCGAGCCCTAGGATGGCTTTGTTGTCGCGGGCGCTGCCGCCATCATCGATGATTTGGTGTTTGAGCTGCAGCATCGCGTCCTGCGTGCTGAGATGCTGTCTGAAGCCGATCAAAGTGGCCGGGTACAGCCCTTCTCGTTCCAGGTAGTCTTGCCACCTGTTGAGCAGGACGTGCTCCAGCACCTTGCCCACGCAGGACGTGAGCGAGATGGGCCGGAGGTTATCCGTGTCCGGCGGCTTCCCCGGCTTGGGGATCAGGATGGTCTTGGCTGTCTTCCACAGCTTTGGCAGCGCTCCCGCTCTCCAGCACTTGTTGTAGTAGTGTGCGAGCTTTTCAATCGAGCCGTCATCGAGGTTCTTGAGCGCCTTGTTCGTGACGAGGTCCGGGCCGGCTGCCGACCGGCTATTGAGGTCGTGCAGGGCCGCGCGTACCTCCTCGACGTCGATGTCACGATCGAGGTTCGCGTTAGGCAGGCCGCTGTACGGCGCGTGTTGTTCCGTAGGTGTAGTCGGCAGGTATTTGTCGTTAATGCGCCTGGTGACTTCGTCGACGCCGTGTGCTGAGACCGCCCGATGTATGAGCTTGGCGAGTCTGTCCCTTTGGTGCGACTTGGTCTTCGTTTCGTCGAGCAGGTGCCGCAGTAGGTTCCACGTCTTCCCGCTATGCATCTGCCCGTCTGCCGCGTTGCAGATCTCGTTCCACTGTTGCATGCAGAGAGCGCGGCAGTGATCCTCGATCGCTCGGTTCAGCTCCGCCACCTTCTTTCTCAGTCTGCGGTTAAGCCGTTGTTTCCTCCAGCGATTTAGTATCGACTGTTTGGCCTCGATGAGATGCGCAAGCCGGCTGTCTACTTTGTCGATCTCCGCGCCCGTTTCAATCTCTTTGGTCGCGTCGCGTACGCTCTTGGTGATTTCGGCCGTCCACGAGTCGATGTCTTCGATCTCGTCGTCACCGTCGCTCTTCAGGCTTCTGGCGTCTCGAAAGGCATCCCAGTCTATCCATCTGTGTGTTTTGACGCTGGTGTCGTTGTGTTCCGGTATGCCGATTTCCACGATGGTGTGGTCGCTGCCTAAGTCGATCCCCGTGTTTCGCCATGTGATCGCGCCCCGGATGTCGTTCTTGACGAACGTGAGGTCTGGAGTGGTGTCCCGGGACACGGAGTTACCGATTCTCGTCGGATGTGTCGGGTCCGTGATGAGGGTAAAGTCGAGTTCCGTGGCGTCTTGGTACAGGTCGCGGCCCTTTGCTGTGTACTTGTTGTAGCCCCAGGCAGGGTTCATCGCGTTGAAGTCTCCGCACGCGATCAGGGTGTTACGGCCCGCTGCGGTGCTGGCTCTGTGCAGTAATGTCTTGAATCTCTGTTTTCTCTGAGATGGCTTGCTGTAGACGTTGAGCAGAAATATGCTTCCTTTTCTCTTCTTGCCAGGGATGATTTCGGTCAGTGTGTGCTCGATCTTGAGATTGCTTTGCAGCTCATGTTCGACGAACGTGAGTCCCTTCCTGACCAGGGTGCACAGGCCTCTGCCGTCGGGCGGTCCCTTGTGCACTCTGTAGCCGGGGAGGGACGGTGCGTCGGTTAGTGTCTCTTGTAGTAGTATAACGTCTGGCTTGTGCGCGGCATGTACGATGTGCTGTTGGATGACTGCCTTCTTCCTTCCGAAGCCGCGACAGTTCCACTGCCACGCGGTTACACCTGCTGCTGCTGGTGTTGCGTTGGCGGCCATGATTGCGTTGCCGTGTACGGGGCTCCCTGGTTGGGTGGATGATGCGCGAAGAGGGGCGCAAACGTCGGGTGGCCTACCATCGGCTGTAGGGTCCTTTCGATGTAGGCGAATCTGTTCGTGTTATCGGCTCGGTAGGTCTCCATTGTTTGTTTCAGTGCTGTCACTGCTGCGATGTTTGTCGTGATTAGCTGTTCGAGTTTGCTGAATGTCGCTTCGAATTTCGCTTCGAGGCTGTCGATGCGATCGTTTTCTGTTTGCGTGTGCGTGGCCTCGATGGCTCGCTTCTTCGGTGCCGGTTGCTCTATGGCTGTCTCCTGGATGTTCGTTGTCGTTTCCTCGGTCTTGCTTGTGCTTGGCATGGGTCTCTGTAGAGGCTCGTTGTTGCATAGCAGCAACTGACGAATCTCGGCGATCTCTTTCGTGAGGTTGTTGATGGTCGCTCGCAACGCCGCGTTTTCGTGTCTTAGGAGCTCATTTGCCTCCCGGACCTTATTCATATCTTCTTTCTTCGTGGTTTCGGTGATTTTCTGCACGTTCCTTATGTTGTTTCCTTTCGCTGCGTCGACCCAGCTCACTCGCTCACGTGACGGTGACGTTTTCCTGCTGAGGCTTCTCTTGCAACAACTGTTGTCTCTGGATTTGGGCGCGCGGTTTTCCGATGGGGTCCTTGACTTTCGCGCAGCTGGCGGCTTGTCCAGTGGCGGGAAATCGCTCTCCGACAGTAGCTGGCGTTCGGCCTGTCGGCGCTCCCATTGTCGCTTGCGCACTACGTAGGGGATCTTGTATTTCGCTTTGCACGTTCGGTCTCCGGTCGGGTGTTCGCCTCCGCACAACTGACATTTTGGGGTACAGCGATGGTCTTCTGTAGGGTTCGCGAGTCCGCAGGCCAGGCACGTCTTGATTGTGGGGGTCGGGCAAACGTCCTTGCGGTGTCCCACTCGGCCGCACTGCTGGCAGACGTCGATCTGTTTCTTGTAGAGGCGGCACGGAATCAGGGTGACTCCGTATCGGACAAAGTTCGGTACCTTGGACCCCTGGAACACCACAATCGCAGTGGTCGTACTTCCAATCCTTTTTGAGGCCACTGCTAGCGGGTTCCTCTCGTTGACGATCTTTCTATCTAGCTCTTCGGCGCTCGCGTCGATGGGGATGCCTCTGATGACGCCCTTCACGGTGTCGTGAGGTGCCGTGCGATATGCGCTGACCTCGTAGGGTTTGCCTTGAATGGATATTTCCTGGATTTTAGCGTACCTTGCCGCGTTGTCTTCGTTCGGTGTACTTACGACCATGATGTTCTGTTGTGTGTTGGGGCAGATGGTGTCCGCGGCGCTTTCCTCGCTCGTGATCTTGGCCGCAGCGAGTATGGCCGCAGCGACGGTGGTGGTGCCGGTCTTGACGATGTCCAGTCCCCCTCTGGGTCTGACAACTATCTTGGTTTCTTCTAGTGGCATGGCTGGCATGCGTGCTGCCTTGATGGCCGAGGCTCTGACGTTCTTGTAGAATTTTGACCTCGTGCTTGTTTGACACCCGCCGGGTGCGTCGGGCTTGCCGCTGGCGGGGGTCCGCTGGCGCAGCCTCGACATGCGTTCCCCCGCGAGCGTCCATCCGGCGTCGCTGTGGTATGCCTCGGGTGATATCTCTGTTCCCTGAACTTGAACGCACATGTGATTGTCCACGATCATTGTTGTTTCAGAGGGCGCCTCCATCTCGGAGCTGACGAGTGGCACACTTAGTTTGACCTATGGCACAACTAGCTACGAAACAGATTGCTGGAGTGTGCGGCGAATAGCAGTCTGCTTTGACTAAGCCGGTTAAGTAAACGAAAACTAAAGCACGGGGTGCCCTGCAGCTAGCTAATGAAGGCTGTGCTGCAAAATTCACTTCCCTTTGGCGTCTACAACGGCCCTCTATACTGCCGAATGAGATGGGAAGGAACTGTGCTTCACTTTCTGGCTAAAGAACTGCAGAGAAAAGTGCACAGCGTTGCAATCACGGCACAGCAAAGAGATCAAATGCATGCAAGGACTGAAACTTCAAAAAAAGAAAGAAAGAAAGAAAGGAACAGCTTTTGTATTCGGTCTTTTAGCTGCTTACGGTGGCTTCGCTTCAGTACCGTGCAGCAGCTGCAAGAAATGAGGGTAATTTGTTCCAGAGCTCGTGCTGTCTGCTGTCCTAAACCGCAACGTAATAACGTTTTACTCCAAGCATGGTCCCCTGGTTGCCGACTTGTGTTGACGGTTCACGGGCGGTTGTTCTGCATTCAGCGCAGTTTGGACTTCCACATGGATCTAAGAATAGCCCCATTTACGGACAACGTTTACCGTAATATGAAACCATGTAAACAACAACGGAGAGCTCTTGTTTCGACCTAGACAAGACGAAAAGGTCGAAGGAGTACGAAGATTCTAATCAATTAGCCGTGGGCGAGCAAGGAAAGCTTGATGTTGGAGCTAACATTCCCAGGTGATGCGTTAGGGTGCGCAACTTGTCATTGTTCTCATGAAGTGTCTTTGCCGAAATATTGACTCCGGGTAGAGGTTTTACTCGTTTGCCGGCTGTTAATAGTCTCTGGTTTGTGTAGTTCTTCTGTCTCAGCCCAGTTGTTTATGACTAAGTGTGTTGTGTTGACCGCTGCTTTTTTGTCGATGCGAATTTCAAGTTACTCCGTAGGCGACGCCGCTCCCTTATCAACGGCGATGGACGTGTGGAGGAGTGCCGCGTCCTTGCAGGTCAACAGCGGCCGCTCCCAGAAAGCGGTCAAGTCACCAGAAAGACCGACAGCGAGGACACCGGGATCTACTCGGCGATCAGTGATGAATCCTCGGAGGATAGTGACTTCGTGCCGGTAGCAACGCACATAGCAGAGATATGACTCGTCAGGACATCTCTTTCCACAAGGAAGACGACTGTGATCCTGACGCGAAAGTCATTGGACGGCACAATTTTATTTGTGCCTGTGGCTGCTAGCGACAATCTAAACCAGCTCAACTGCCAAGCTATATCAGTGTCGCTCGAGACCCTTGTTCTGGGTCAGAGTAAAGATGTAAGAACCAACGCCTGTAAGAACATTCTCGCTATAGATGTCACAAACCGCAGCGCGCTAGACGCTTTGAGCAACGTTAACGTGATGGATAGCTTCAACGTACGCTTCTGTCAACCAGACGATCATGACTCTATAGCTGGTGCTGTGCAGGACGTAGACAATTGCCTCAGCGATGCTGACCTGCGTATACTGGTCAAGCCGGCGACAGAGGTAACTGCCATGTAGTAAGCCTATCGCCTAGGGAATTCGCACTTTGTGAAAATAACTTTTAAAGAAGACAGCCTACCGTCACACGCCGTCGGTCACTTCCGACACGCAGTACGACCTTTTGTGTCAAAGCCGCTTCACTTCAGGGCACGTTAGTGCGGTTTGCACAAATGCTGTCGTGTGATCACGATGCTCTGGGCCACACAGCTTCGACGTCTGTCGTACAGAAAACCAAAACTGCGCCAATTGTCAAGGCTCTCACGATGCATGTTCCAAGAATTGCCCACATGGGAAAAATGAGATTAAGGTCATGAGGCAAATGACCAGAGATAGTTTCGTCGCACAGGGAGGCTGTTGCTAAAGTGCATGCGATGTCGGCATTCCCATCCCCGGAAATTTGCGAAACCCACTGCTATTGCTAAGAATGCACCACGTCCACTGACAGTTAACATACTTCCACACATAACTAGCAGTACCAGCAGCGAGGATCCTAAACAGTAAATCTTCAATATCATTGCCTCATACAAGGTGTGGCCGTCATTGCAACGGCTAGACCAACCAGAGGAGCAGGAAGATGTAGCGCGCTCGCCGAATCATGCTGCACCTTCTGACAGCAGCCAAGACGACGACAAACAGTTTGTCACCATGACCAGGGCACTTATAAACACGCTACGGGTACTACCGACTGCCATACACACTCCGGCGGCTCGAGGTGCGCTTCAAATACTGGATGCCCTGAATTCGGTACTATTTAGTTTCTAGAAGCACCATGGCTGCTCCTCTGCACTCGCTAATTAAGGATATCAACGAAGCGTCTATCTCCCAATGGACTGCCAGAGGTCTTAAATCCCGTATTTAGGACTTTCTTCCCTTTGTTTTTAAGAACAAATTTTCAATCATCGCCACTCGTGAGCCAAACATTGAGAGCGCCAGCCGCCTATCAGGATATGAAGCTTTTACGTCTGCCACCTGAAGCAACCGCAGCAAAGTCATCTTTTACGTCAGACGCAAGTTCTCTTATGTTGCGCACCAATCGGCACGTAATGACGACAATCAGTATGTATGTTTGACTATAAAATGCAAGAACATTGCACTCAAACTCGTAGATGCCCACATTTCCCCTTCGAGTCGAATTGACAACGCAAGACTAAGTGCGATGTTAACAGCGACACCTGGACCATGGATTATTACTGTCGATTTTAATGCGCATCATTCGCTAGGGGAAAGCTTAACGATAAATTTTTGAGGAAGACGTGTACTACTCTTCGCATCGGACCATGA
Source organism: Dermacentor variabilis (assembly GCF_050947875.1). Lineage (NCBI taxonomy): Eukaryota > Metazoa > Arthropoda > Arachnida > Ixodida > Ixodidae > Dermacentor > Dermacentor variabilis. Next base: position 64,746,859 of record NC_134571.1, on the reverse strand, counting down.
ACTCTGCGGCCTAAATGACGGCAGTCCCACTCTTCTGCGAGGATTCAGATACAGCAGCTGCCTGGACTTAACTTTTGTTTTAAGATGCCTCAGTGTAAGTGGGAAATGGTTTCCGAACAACAAAACGCATGGTAGTGACCACATTCTAACATAGTTCCAACAACATGTGTTCTCCGGAGTGCCAAAAGGCTTAGTTTTATCCCCAATACTACTTTTGATTTACATTAATGATTTACCTACTAGCATCGCTTCTTCTGTCTGTGTTTTGATGATGATTGCGCTATCTACCGCACCATTTCCTGACGCAATAATCCTTCAAACTGACCTAAATAATATTTCTGCTTAGTGCGAAATGTGGAAAATGGAACCTAACATCCTTAAATGTAAATCAATGAGAGTACCGCGTAATAACATGTCTTGCCCGAACTACCTTCTTCACAGCACGGCTCTTGAATCCGTAACTACATATAAATACCTCGGTGTACATATTACTAATGACCTTTCATGGAAGTACCACATCGAGCACGTAACATCAAAGGCCAATCGCATGCTTCGTTACCTGAAAAGAAACTTCTTTCTGACACCGTCATCACTCAAGCAACAATTATATATCACTTATCTCAGATCTAACCTCGAATATGCCTCGTCAATCTGGGACTCTGGCCTTGCAACTCTTACCAATAACTTAGAGGCAATGCAGAATCACTCAGCGCGTTTTATCCTAACTACCATCGAACTTTCAGCGTAACTAACACGAAAGCGATACTTAATCTGCCCCTGCTTGCAAATAGACGGAAAACATCTCGACTTGCATTGTTTCATAAGATCTATCGTCGTAATCATGTTCTTCGGACCCGACTGATTGAACCGCCCAATTTTTTTTCATCTCGGCTTGATCCCCACAACAAAGTCCACGTCCCTCACCAAAACACTGTAACATACTCGCACTCTTTCCTGCTAAAAACTAGCCTTGACTGGAACTATCTTCCCGCCTCATTAGTTAGCATTGCCGACTTTGACCATTTTCGTGAAACTCTTGCCAGCGCAATTTACCGCATTCCAACATTTTTTTTTGTTTCTGTAAACATTCTCTATGTCGGTTGAAAACTTCATCTTTTTTTTATCGATATGATATAAGAAGATGTTGGCGCACAGTTTAAGGCGCCGGCGACTCCTCATCTCTTGAGTGGTTCCGGCATACATCGTACAGGGTTCAAGGTTACATATCAAATAGTCTTTTCACACAAGCACCAGGACTTGTCACTCAACGTTTCCACAAGAAGACTATGACGTAAGGAACACATAGTACATACAATATACAATGTAAATGTCTCCACACTTATGTAGATAAAAGCCTCAAAAGTACAAAAGATATTGTCGCCTAATAACACATTGTCTAGTCAGCGGGTGGTACATACATCGTGTAAATGCATTATCACATACAGTCACAACAGAACAGTCAACATAACATAATTCACAAACAGATTGATATATACAGTGACAATGAAATGAAGGGAACAATGAAAGCGCTAATAACGTCCAGCAATGCCGCTGTCTTCAAGAAAAGTTTTTAGGGCTTTTAAAGCACTCTTCTGTTAAGGCCGTTGTTGGCCAAGGGCCCAAAAGTTTCCTTAAACTGAAAGGTCTGCGGTCTAATTTAATTAGCGCTGATTTAAGTCGGCTTCTTGGTGCGTCGTGATGTGGGCAATCTAGAAGGAGGTGATATATATCTTCGTCTACAAATCCACGATCACATTCGGGGGTTTCCGCACGGCCGATTCTGTGTAAGAAATGCTTTGTGTAGGCAGTGCCTAGCCTTAATCGATGAATAAGGGTTTCCATAATTCTATCTAATGACAATGAAAATTTGAATTCAATAAATGGATCACTATGATATAAGTCCGAGTTCTTAGAATTCTGGTGAAACCAAGTGTTTCTAGACATTTTGAGAGATGTCCTTATAATGCAGCGTAATTCATCCTTTGATATTGGGAGCGGAGCCGTATCATTCTTGAGGTGCGCTTGTCGTGCTGCTTCATCGACTGCTATGTTGCCAGGAATGTCGCAATGCCCTGGTATCCACTGGAATGCTATTGAATGTTTCGCTTCGCTTGCATTTGTGAGGTTTTTTAAGTGTTTCATATATTATACTGTCACTGAATGTTTTCCCCTTTGTGTTGCAGAGTAATGTTAGAGCCGCCTGTGAATCGCTGAAAATTACCCATTTTTGCGCATCTCTTACTGACAATATAAATTTTATCGCACATAGGATTGCGAACAGTTCAGCCGTTGTGGACGAAGTCGCACGAGATAACTTAAATGATTCTTGTTTGTTGAGGAGCGGCATAATGAATGATGAAGTTGGAGAGGTTGCTGTACTGGAGCCATCTGTATAGACGTGTGTGTATCCTGAATACCGCATATATATCTGGTAGAGTGCTAGTTGTTGAGCGACTCGAATGAACATGTCTCTTTTGCTGAATATCCCATCTACTGACAAATCGATTTTTGGAACTGTAAGCAGCCATGGAGGATATTCGATGTCTGAGTTCCAAAATTCATTTCTTGGCAATATGTGAAGGTTTTCTTGAATTTCTACATGAACATAACTTCTATCTTGTTTCATTATGTCTTGAGCCAATGGGTGGTTTTTATGCTGGGTTTGAAGACGGAAATAATGCCGGCATGTTTCTGCAGTTCGCATAACTGGAAATGGTGATTGGCGAGCCTCAGCTATTACAAGAGAACTAGAAGTCGCTCGTGGAATAGCTAGGCATAGGCGTAGTCCTCTAGCTAAAAGTCTTTGAAGTCGCTCTTCTGACGTGTGGGAAAGTCCGTGTAAGATGGGCGCGGAATACGCTACTTTTTGTCGTATTAATGCATTGTAAACAGTCAGCATGGACGATACTGATCCGCCCCATGATGTGCCTGCAAGTCTGCGAAGTACAGTCACTATGGCATTGACCTCGTTTTCAAGTTTTTTTATGTGGGGTGCCCAGGATAACTGCCTATCAAGTATTATGCCTAGAAATCGATGCTGTGTGACAATCATTAAAGGGTGTCCTTCCAGATTAAGAGTGAAATTTTTTAACTGCCTTCGAGTGAAGGGCAATACAGCTGTCTTTGCGATTGATAGTACCATTCCTCTCTCTCTCAAAAATTTGTTGATTATATTTATGCCATCTTGCAATGCCATTTGAAGTAGTTGAGCATTAGACCCAGATGTCCAAATACACACATCATCTGCATACAGTGAAAACTTTAGCTGTGATGGCAGCCTTCTTGTTAGATCAGCCATGACGCAGTTAAAAAGGAAGGGGCTGAGTACACTTCCTTGTGGTACTCCCTGTTTAGCAACATGTTCAGCACTCTTTCCTTCACCCGTCTGAACAAATATTTTGCGACCTGATACAAATTCAAACATCCATCGCAAGGACCTGCCAGACAGACCAAGTTCCAACATGCTTAGCAAAACATGAACGTGACTAACAGTGTGAAATGCCCTCTTGATGTCTAGGAATATTGCTATAGCCATGTTCCCACGTGCACGCTCGTGCTCCACACAGGTTACTATATCTAATATTGCATCCATTGTGCATCTATGTTTTCTAAAACCTACTAAGTAGTTGGACAGCACATTCGTTTCATTACACCACCATTGAAGAACGCAACAGAAATGTGAATACTTGCCTGTAACAAATAAGGTGCTTTTGATAGTGTAGTTATTTATAAATAAAGCCGTTGTTCTTGTGCGTAATTACGCATCTATCTATATTAAGCTTCTGCTGCGAATGTGTGCCTATCCCCTCGAAATCAAATCGAGTTGTATAACGAAAATCCTAATATTGTTTACACTCAGAGCAGGCGTGTTTAATTCTAGATATATACAATTTGTTTAGAGCTGATATTTAACAGCAATGTGCACTTCACAGACGTGTTTTCGTTTTCGAGGAAGCCCGTGTCACCAATCTTTGGACGACGGTTCGCGTGTCAGTTTCGCCATAAGTACACTATGACGCAAAATCACAGCACTGCCATTCATTACTTTGGAGCACCAAAGCAAACGCTTGGCCTGTCAAAGCCACGCCAGAACACGGAACACAGATCGCTCTAACGACAAAAAGAAAAGTCCATCACCTTGTCCAATGTGAGCCCGAAAACTCGTGATCGGAGTTCCAGAGAGTAGTGAAAAACCAAAGTTTACTAGTCTGACTGCGTTAAAAATGATGTTTTTCGGTGTTGAGTTGCTTTGACTGTGCTTGAATCCGGGTACACCCTTGTAATGACGGCGCTCGAGGGCAGAGAACTGCCTCAGCCGGTGTGCGTCAGGATAACATGTGCCCAAAGAGTCATTACTCATGCGAAATTCGCTCGTGGTATACGTCAAGAGGAGTTGAGGAAAGAAATGTTAACGGAAGCGAAAGCAGAAAGCAGAATATCAGCCGAAACTTTCAATGCAGTTTTTACTTGTTAATGAACTCCGGATATACGGGCGCTCTTGAGTGGCAAATTTCTTTCCATCAAATTGGAACGTAAGTACGGTGCGCTTCGGAAGTCTAAAGCTGCCAACACTTAAAGGAACACTTGATTAATGTACTTTCTCTCTGTTCACCAGCGAAGTACTTGGAATAATAGTTCGTGGAAGATTGCAGCTGTCGCCCACAGCATTAGTGTATCTTATCGTTGCTGATGCACCGCACCTGCGTTCTATTTGTGAACAGCGAAGCTTCAACGAAGCGCCTTTCTCGTATTAGTGGTCGAACCTATTTTTTTTCATCGCTGAATTACTGCAACACATAATGTTCAAGCTAGACTCAAGCGCCCGAGGCATCCTGTATCGATTGCTTGTTTTTTTCTTCTTTCTTTTCAAAACGTCGATCACTGCACATGTAGAAGATCGCAGACTTTCTCATAAACTTTTTCCTAGGTTTGGGGGCGCACTGAGTATTTCAGTGAATTTCAGGTGCGTGAGCGTTCAGGTGTGCAAAAGTTTACTTCCTTCGTAATTGAGAACTTGTAGGTGCAAAAAAAAAAAAGACTCCGTTCAATATAAAGTACACCTTCTACCGCTATATGCTTCCAGACCAAGGGATCCGTAGCGCCACTGGCCGCACAATTTATTGAGTGCCTCCCGCCCCGCCCCCCCCCCCCCCCCCCCACCCCACGTAAAAAAAGAAATACAGAAGAAAGCTATATAAAACAGGCATGCATTGCCGGAATGCACGCGTTACGCAACCGGCAACCAGAGATCTTCGCGGCTTACAAGGGCGAAATTTCAGCATTGGAGCTTCGCCGCATTGCCAACCACGCCTTTGGGTCGCCTTGAACGTGCACGGCTCTGCTCCGTGCAGCCACTCGGGTGCGGCAGATCAAAGCGTTCGCGAAGCTCTAGATACCTTTCTCTATTAGCCTCTAAAATCTTGAAGTAGCTCCTGCTTTCCCGATGCAAAAGCGATCGAAAGCGCTCTTCCTTGCCGACTTAGTGAAGAGGCATACGGAGATATACCAATTTCTATATTTCTCTTTCCGTAAGAAATAGAAAAGAGAAATTAAGGTGGAAGAGACGACTTTAGCTTTATATAGCTTGCGTGGTGGTAGCATCGGCAACCACAGAGGCATTAGGCACAGCCTTTTCCTGGTAGATACGCTATGATGCATGTCCGTACTGAAATCTTTATTTTTGATCCCCTGGCCATAGGTCTGCAAATTCATGAGCACAATCACTCGCACAAACACTCATTTGAAAGGCATGAGTCTGATCATGAGTGACTGTCTGTCATTGTCGGTGGACGAGAGTACTAACGTTGAAAATGTCCAATTCTGGGCATATACGCACCAAAACCAGGATATCATTCTGAGGCACATCGTAGTGGGGAACCGGGCATTAATTTCGACCACCTAGGCTTCTGCACCCAGTGCAACACCCCAGATGGGTTCTGCACTGGGTGTATAGATGCACTGGGTGCACACGTACACCCAGTGCACTGTGCAAGAGCGTTTTCGCGTTGCGCCCGCAGCTGCCAGGATTTGATCCCGCGCCCTCGCGAGCTTAGCATCGCAAGGCCAAGGCAACTACACTACCATGGTGGATTGAGCATAAACGTGAATGGTACGAGTAAGCGTGCGAGCACTTGAGTGTAAACAAGAATGGGTGCCCGTGAGTGTGAGTGATTGTCAGTATGAACGTGAGTGAGTGCGAAGCCTGTAAAAAATAATGGTGAATGAGCATAAATGAGTGTTCGCTTATACTGCCGACCTATGGGTACGGGCTATTCACTTTTGTGGTTTACCAAAAAAAAGAAAGGACGTAGCTGGATGGGCAATACAAACTGCATTTTCCGTTCGCTTAGCTAATCTAAAGGGCATGGTGTCACGTACACAATTATGGTTAGTGTTATTATTAACACATGATTAATATTGTTGTATAATTGAAAAAGATATTGAATTTACAAAGCAAAAAAAATTAATTAAGAAGCATGCTGGAAACTGCCACCGCAAGGGGTACAATGCCTGCCTGCTATTCAGGAAGAAGGGATGCAAACTATGAAATCGAAGATATGATGAAGGGAAACGAATTAACAAAATTGGCAGGCGGCCCTAATCGTTGACTTAAGTGTCTCTCAGTGGCATGCGCACTTCTGCGGTGGTGTTCTTTAGGCTAAGCGAGAGAACGTCTTTCCCCTCGCACGATATGCGGGCGAGCAGCGAGGAAGGTTGAGGAGGAAGCCCATCAAGCATATCACCTTGTGGGGCGTAGCCCCTAGAGAGCGGCGCAGGAAGCTTTCTGGTGCTGACGTCAGACCAGGTAACCAACGAACTCGCGCAGCTGTTGCGAACAAGCAAGCGAGCGAGCGAGAGAGCAGTGAGTGTCGGGAGAGGAGAAGTGAGAGAGGAGGGTGTGAGGTCACATCCGCTCTGCTAGGCAGATGTTGATTCTATGCCAGGCAACTGTTTTCTAATAATTAGCCGCTTAAATATCATGCAAACTTCTGGTGTGTGACGTCATTAGCGCTGTCATTTCTTCATTCTACTTCCGGGTTTCCAAGAATTTCGCCAAAGTCGTGCTCACGTGGCGGGTCTCTAAACTTTACGGTTCTGTGCTTTGGTGTGCGGTATTCATGATTCTAAATACTAATTATTCCAGGCACTTCAGTAACTGAACTTCTAACTACTGCTCTAATATCATATCCATATTGAAACTAATGAGTTTTGCACGGTATATTTATTCTATTTTTTTCTGATTTATTTTAAGTTTCGTGCCCGCTTAAGTTTTGTCCTCTCAGGAGGTGAACCGGAAGTTCTTCGCAAGGAACACGAGTGTCACGGATGCTCGTGCCACTAAAGAGGCGGCGAACGTGGAAGGCCCTTTGAACCGCAGGTCTCGCGTTGTATGTGAGCGTAGGAGCAGACAAGGGGCCAATAAACCCTTCTTTTCGGCTGGTGGACCAGCCTTCGTGAGAGCACAATCGCAGTACTCTGACCAAGCCTAGCCGACCAGCCAAAAATACTAATAAGTTTTCTTTTCCAAAAGCTTCATTGTTTCTTTCCGGCATCTGTTACGTCGAGTTCAGCGTGTAAAAGTTTCACCCAACCACCTATATATATATATATATATATATATATATATATATATATATATATATATATATATATATATATCGAGGTTTAACTATGTATATATATAGTTAAACCTCGATATGACGAAATTTAACTGCCGCCGCCGCGAAGTAATGCCGAGACAATAAATGGAAGGTTCCGCGGTCAAATGATTGAATTACAATCGGCCTGTTTTTAAACGCACCTCTCAGATCGCGCGCCGCGCGAGAAGAGCTACCGCCGAAGTGGAGCCGCATCTTGTTCTGCATAAAGTCTAAGTGCGATAAAATCCTATCGCACCCCGTGTCCTGTGTGCTTTTGGTGCTAGCGAAATGGTGAGAGGATGAGGCAAGAAAGGTGGCGCTGCCTTCCTGCGCGAGGAAAGGGAAAGAGGGGAGGCGAACGAGCTCGGCACTAACACGATCGAGCGCTCGGGAAGGGGCGGCGGGTTAGTTGGCGCGCGTCTCGGCCGCGGTTGAGCAGGGCTGTAAGCGCGGCTGAGCGCACACGCAGCCGCGCCCCCTGGATTAGCGGTAATATGCCGCGTATGCAAGGAGTTGGCGTGCCGAACGGCGTTGCACCCTGTAAGCTGTCTTACCGCGCGTTTAGTGTTGGAGGTTGGGTAATGTCGAGTTTCTGTTACCCATTGGAGCGAGAAGCAGAAGAAGCACTCGCTCCCTGCTGCCGGCCATTTTCCTGATAGCGTCGTCCCAGTGCGGGCGACGCTGTCAGCCGCGGGTGAGGAGAGCACGTGAAAGCGTGGCTGGCTTCGCTTAATTCGTACGGCTGAGGAGATAACGTCGACGTACGTGGCATGCAGCCGTATCATACGTCGCCGACTCCCAAATTTATCAAGATGCATTGTTTTCTCATTGAAATTTGCATTTCCGATTGCCCGATAATTCGGAAAATGCTGCGGCCCCTTCCCTGCAAGAAAAATCGATCGGCGACTCTACTCATTTGCATAAACAGCCGTATTTCAATGGAACAAAATTTCGATATAACGAAACAAATTGCCGATTTTACCGAATTTGTTATGTCGAGGTTTTACTGTTTACATATAAAGTGAGATAATTGTCAGTGTCTGGGAGTCTTCAGCATCACTTCAGCTCAGAGCAGCATCAACTTATCTCACAGCAGCATGCTGCTCTGAGATAACCATTTTAATTTAAAATCATTAATTTTAAAATTTTAAAGCACCATCGTGAAATTTATTTTCGTTCCTGCTATATGAAAAAAGCAGGATAGCTTTTCTTTCTAAAATCAGTGATATTGCTTGATCCCTTTCTTGAGTTGGCATACGGTGGCTACTTGACTGCATCCACCACAAAGTTATGTCTTTGTTATAAGGCGAATTTTAGCAAGAAGATATATATATATATATATATATATATATATATATATATATATATATATATATATATATATATATATATATATATATATATATATATATATATATATATATATATATATAAATCTCGCCGCTAGCTGAGCGCCAGCCGCGTAGCTTTCATTTCGCCACACAGAGAAATGACAGCAAATAACAGTGCCTATGATAGCTATTCCCATGCAGCTCAACCGAAAAAAGTAAATATGCACACACACACACACACACATTTCCGAAAACGCGAAAACCTCAATACTTGCGGTTTTCATTTGTTTGGTATAGATTATTGTGCTTGCGCGCGCTGATAGTGTGTATGACATGTAGCAGGTGCCGTTGGCAGCCACGCTCTCTCATCATCACCGGCCGATACAACGCTCAGACTACATTTCCTGGAGCATTTTTCTAGAGCGATATCGTCACCGCGGGGGAAAAATCACTTTAAATTCCCATGACACTGAATATTAGTAAGTGAGGTTGCGGCCGTATTATTTATTTGTTTAGTTACTGTAGGTTAGGTAAGTGACGGCAAATAAAGAGCCTTCGCAGTTCCTCCTTGTTGAAAGCCCGTGCTCTTATTATAATGGTAAACTTGTTTTACCTTACACTGGGTGCATGGTCTGGCAAAACCGACTTACAAGCACTCCAATTTTCATTTTTCTATTTAGCGCACAAGAACCTCCTTTCGTCAAAATCTCCTCGCGTAATTATCGCCCCTTCAACTTGGTAGAAAATTTCCAAAAAGAAAATGTGAATATTGTGCGAGTAAACACGGTGTCAGTTTACTGCGTCTAAAAAATATAGTTAAATATTCATTCAATTTTATTGAATCAACAGTGAAGGATTCGAACAAAACGCAAAGATGCAGTTTACTATCCTTCATGTACTAGCGAGAAAGAGGGCTTTCGTAAGCGCTCAATGAAGTTGTCAAAAGAGTACGTTCTTTCAGTGGACACATATTGACTACACAAGCTCGAAAACCTAAGCAAGCTGCCCGATAGGATGAAACGCAGCACAAAACTGACCACGACAGGTATCCCATCGTCCACGGCGCCACAGGAGCCATGCACCTCGCAAACGTGTTTCGTGTTCAAAAGCACGCCACTTCTTCGCACCGAACCGATAGAGACAAACCATTCCGTAGCATTGACATCTTGTTTTGCTACGTGATGTCCACGGTTACCGCTACTCTGACGTCTGCCTGTTCTTGCCATAAACAGTCGCACTGGGAGGTCCTTTCGAAATGTCAAGGAAGAGAAGCACGTGTCGCCAAAAGGTAGCTAATATTTCGTCCCTTACATCACTGAGCGCCCAGACGGTGCCAGACGTTTCTTATTTCGAAATGTCTGTCGGCTTACTTTACTATTTCCTGCTGTTGCTGCTGCTATATATATATGAACTACCACATTGACGCGATGGCAACGCGAACACGCAACTTCGGCTTTGTGCCTATATATGGCTTACGCGGGGCGCGAATCTCGGCCCTCTGAGACAGATACAAAAGTGGCGAAGTCGCCGTTGCGACAGCGGGACTTTGGAGCTTGACTGTTGCGAGACGTGGGCCGTTGGAGTCAGTGGACCCCAATGACAGTATAGGAGGCACAGTCGATCCACGTGTGGTGAAAAAAAAAAAGCTACTGAGCATATTCTTCATTCAAGCTTTATTGCGAAAGGTGCCCAATTGGAAAGTAATGAACAGGAGAAATAGAAGCATGCAAAACAGAAAGCAATAACTTAACGCTAAATATGCAGGCGAAGAAAAAGGAACTCTCTTTTCTTCACTTTTTTTTGAGCGCAGTGACCCCCTCCTAGCACTCGCACAACTCGCCTATATTGCCGGTTCGAACGGAATCGTGGATTACGTGTGCACCCAAACGTCCATATTGCCTTATAACTTCTCACTGTTACAAGAAATGCTGAAAATTGTGCGCCGCACTGAGCTGGCTAGCGCATGTTGAAGGCGATCGAACAGTGCAATAGACAGGACTTAGCTAGCAACTCCGCGTTTGTCATCGGCACTGTTATTTGCGCTGTTCGATTCTCTTCCAAATGCTAACAGGCGCGTCGTCAGTAGAGCGAGCTGCATCGTGCTGCCTTCACATCACTTCAATAAATTAGCACGTTCCTCGAGGCCCTATAATCTAATCCCCAAAGTTGACAAAAAGGATACGTAATTGTCGTCGGAAGCGTCATAAGAAGCACAGGAAAATTTTGTTGACTGTCGCCACAAAGTCGTAAATGACATCTCCCTTTGCTGTCGTTGCTACGTTGCCCGGTGTGTATGTACAAGCATCTGATACAACCAATACTGTGACAGTAATAATTAAATGCACTGGCGCCCCCCCCTTCTTCACCGTATCCCGCCGTTGCTTGTCGATATTCTCTTTTCTTTTCTTTAGAGAGTGGACCAAGTGCAATGAATAATGAGGTGCAGTAATAATTAATATTATGTGGCCGAAAGCGCATATGTATGCATTTTAAAGAAAAGTATATAAAGCAAGGAACAGGCTGGCAAATGCCACTGGTAGGGCACGACGCCTGTCTACTCTTCGCCAAGATAGAACAGAAGCATACAAATGAAAGATAGAAAGTATGGAAGGCAATAGCAAAGAAACAACATGATGAGAAATCTCAACGTGAACTTTCTATTAGAAGCAAACCACGCGACAGGACGTATTATGAATGAATTTGGTTTAGACTGAGTTGAAAACTGTTGTCTAGGTGTTCCTCCAGGACCATCTGCTTTATTGGTCTTAACCTTGGGATGGGCTGCACAGCGCACATGAATTTTGAGCACCACCTAATATTCATAAACTTTAATATACAAAGCTACCATAAAAAGAGTGCTGGCTCTACCTTAATTGAGAGTAGATGTAAGCATTAAATGGCTACTGCCAAAGCTGACCACACCACGCCATACTGTGCAGCGGGCCATATAGGCGCAGTACTTTCCTGTCATGGAGAGAACCTTAGTGCAAGTCTCGCCTCAGTCAAACAGCCATCCGCATCGCGCCGGACGCTACTGACGTCGACGCTGCCGGACGATACCGGTTCTGCAGGCACGCCGGAAGCACCGCGTACCTACCGGAACGCTGCCGTTGAGAAGAGCAGAGGCAACTCTGTCTCAGCGCCAAAAGATGACAAGTGTATAGTGCCCTGTACCTGCCTTTTGAACCTCGATCTGTTGGATATTACAAATAAAAACCAGCGTACTGGAAGTTAGAGCTTGAGTGATATTGTCAACAAAAATTTTGAAGAGGTTGGAAGCAATATCTTTTTTAACTTGGTTGGGAAGTCCCTAGCGTAGGTAATGCCGTCTTGAATGGTTGCCCGGATGATCTCGTTTGAGTGGCCGTATGTTCTCCTTTAAGTGCTCGGATAATGGCTCTGGCTTTTAGTTCAAGATCACTTGAAGGTCGCGGACAAGGGTAGCTAAAAGCATTTCAAGCTTAATATACGCCACTTTACCAACTATCTCACCTCTGCTTCAAAAGAAAATTCTGGTAGAAACCTTTTTAGGGAAAATACGGTCAAGCAAACATATGATGCGATGCAAGGTAGATATTTAGATTACATTCTAGAAAAAAAATGTTTAACAACGTTGAAATTACTCGCAAACCAAAATTGCAACACCATCAAGCAAGTATATTTAACCAAATAGCACACAGTATCCGAATTTCAAGTTCCTTCCAAACTACTCTATGTGAGGACCTTCACAGGTTTTATGTGACTAGTTTTGGTTAGCTTACTGTCTTTGTTTGTATAGTGTTTTAAAGAAAAAAAAAGGAAGGGCAATAAAGTTAACAAGAAGCACATTTCTTATTGCTGCCCTAAAGTATTACGTCGCTTTCCAGAAAAAAGTACGTAGGTGAAAAGGCTCAAAATATATTTTTTAAGAAATAAGTGCTGAAAGCATCGGGGTGTTATCCAATTGTCTAACGTTGATTCGGTCTACCGAGTATAACAGCCGTTACCTGTTTAAATGCGTAGTAGTGAAACTAAAAGAGGGAAATCCTTCAGAAGGCTGGCTACTACTTAATTTGACACGCCTGATTTCTCAACCTGGAAGTAAGAAAATCCAAAGGGTGAAAATCAGCAGAAGTCTGCACTCAATTCACCTATCAACTCTGATGACCTAAAATGAAAGGTCATTCTTTAAGTGAATTTTGGGCTGTGAGTGGCGGCTGATACTCACCTGTAAATGGTCAGCGAACCGGAATCAGAAGTGACCCGTGATACTGTACAGTAATGCGTATGTTGAGCACGCCGCTCGGTGAATTTTCGAAACGTAGCTTGCCTGCCATCTCTAAAGCATTATCACTTGCAGTGTCAAAGTAGAATAAAGTGTGTGTGTGTGTTTGAAGTATAGAAAGCTGGTGAAGTGGTATATATATATATATATATATATATATATATATATATATATATATATATATCACAGTGAAGTAGACGCACGTAAGAAGCGGTTTAGTGACGTTTCGGCCGGGGTCCGGCCTTCATCAGAATACCTTGCATGGTTTCAGTACAGTTAATTAATATACATGTCCATATCAACCAAATGAAGATATGTTTACATGAAAAACGAATAAAATGGGTGAACAAAATGCATCTGAATCGTTCAAAGGACAGCTGATACGTATATAGACCAATGGCGATTGCAAATATATCATATAATATACAAAGCATAAAAACGCACCGAAATGAATTGCAAAAACAAATCGCCACGTGACAACAAAAACGTCACCCAATATGTGCAAACTAAGCAAACACAGACATAGAAAAAGTGGAATACGCGCGTCTACTTCACTGGGAATATTTACCCGTACCCAGAATTGCTTTTTTCTGGTATATATATATATATATATATATATATATATATATATATATATATATATATATATATATATATATATATATATATATATATATATATATAATATTTGGGGTTTTACGTGCCAAAACCACTTTCTGATTATGAGGCACGTCGTAGTGGAGGAGTCCGGAAATTTTGACCACCTGGGGTTGTTTAACGTGCACCTAAATCTCAGCACACGGGTGTTTTCGCTTATATATATATATATATATATATATATATATATATATATATATATATATATAAGTTGTTTTTGATTGACTTTCATTCCCAATACTTTATGGATTCGTTATTTCAGTTATTAAGCGCGCGTAATTTCCTCTATGTTGTCTTTGGTGTCAGTGTCTGTGGGCTTCTTATGATATGACTAATAAAAATCAGGCCCCTAGGTTAACCCCCTTTCTTCTCATATATATATATATATATATGCGTGCGCGTGTGTGTAAGAAATGGTGGCAGAATGGACGTGTTGTAGTCAACGAAAACTTTATCTATGCGAATAACTTGGAGAGTGCAACTGTTTTCCTGAAAGCATTTTCAAAGACAAACTTTAAACTGTCCTGACCAAGAGAGTTTCATTCTCGAAAGTGTTTGCATAAATAGTAATTAGCACAATTAGCACTGTGCCATCATGTCTTCGAAGAACAACTGATTCATTGATCTTCTACATTATCCAAATAAAATAGATAGATAGATAGATAGATAGATAGATAGATAGATAGATAGATAGATAGATAGATAGATAGATAGATAGATAGATAGATAGATAGATAGATAGATAGATAGATAGATAGATAGATAGATAGATAGATAGATAGATAGATAGATAGATAGATGTGGCGGCCGCATTTTGATGAGGGTGAAAGCAACAGCACCCGTGTATCATACATTTGGTGCACGCTAACGAATTCCATGTGTTCCAATATCATCCCGGAATCTCCCACTACGGCGCGCCTGATAATCACATCGTGGTTTCCGCATGTAATGTCGTAGAATTTAATTTACATATTTATATATATATACACGGGTAGTTTCATCTAAATTTAGCTATAGTTTAAAAATTTGCCGACGCATTAAGACGACACGGCCAAATGCATGTTGCTTTTCTGTGTGTAGTGTGTCGCGCAATTTTTTTTGTATTTTGCCTAATTAGCTAATTAGTCAAGATTAATTAACCAACTTCTGAAGCAACGGAGCTAGCAAAACGTCCGAATAAAGAGTTTCTACCTTTCGATCTATTAAGTATTAGTGTTTTTCAGTTTACCGTGTACGCACGCAAAATACAAAAAAACACCACGTGACGCGCCCGCTCGCGCGTCGTGATTGCACTGCTCCCAAGAGTTCCGCGCACTGGCAAACACGCATGCACACGCGCGCGTGTTTGTGTGTGTGTGTGTGCTGCCTCAAAGAGGCCGCACGTGTGTTGAGTGAGCTCATGAACTGGACTTCGCAATGTGGTGAACGCAGTTTAACTTATAGATCAGGTACCTCAAAAAGGCGTGACGTAACGCTACCGCATTCGTCTTGCATGTGCGGCTATAACACCACAGATTCTTCTTTTGTTTTGCGTGATGTTGTAGGAAATTTGGCGCCTTTAGGCTAACAAAATTAAGGCCGTAAATATGGTCAAAAACATTGAATAAAGCCACACTGCACGCGCAGAAACTTCTGCACACTAGCGCGGAACTTTCTGTAAGCGTTATCTGGAGTTGTAGTAGACGTAATAAAACTGCATATATTCGTCACTGTTCTCTGCAGTAGTTGCCTTATTACACAGATCATCTAAAAACAAAACAAGGGGCAGAAAACCGAGATAAAAATACCCAAGTTCGAGAATGCATTTCACATGACCTTCAGTGAGCGCACATCTAGGAAGCTGTTTAAGTTTAGAAAATTATGCAGAGCTGCTTTGTGGATGCAAGTAAACACTCAAAAAGAGAGAGAGAATGAGCAACGGAAGCATGGAAGCCTAACTGAATACTGTGTATACCAGTTTACCCCAGTTTCGGTTTTGTTATGTAACAGCTAGTGCGGTCCTCTTTAGACCGCTCTCACTAGAACCAGCCGAGTGCACCCATTTCCATTGAACGCGGAAATACCATTATGCGGTGTGGGGACCTTAAATAACCTGAAAAAGAAGTACAAGCACTCGCTGCTGTAGATACAAAATATGCGGTGTAGAAATGCTTACAGGAGGTCATGGGCTTTATTTTCGCCTATAACAACTGCATTCCGACAAAGTCGCATTCCAAAATCACTCGTCAAAATAGAATAACACGCTCGACGGAGAACTCCAGATAGTCCAAACTGGTCGGCCACCCTCTAATACCGCATCTTAACAGTCCCAGTTATGTCTTGGACATTAATTAAACTGTGGTATATTGGTAGATTAGTAGCATTGGAATGCAGCAAACAATTCTGTCAAAGTGCTCAGCAAGGCATCAGGAAGCAAAACAACTTCCATGCAAGGTGTCTCACAGCTGATAATCAGAAACTTGGCCCTAGGACGGCACGAGAACCCGCTAAGTCTTGAAGTGTTGAGGCATATGTTAGGGCTATAGTGTGGCAAACAGCAGCAATTAAACTATTCCAATATGTTAATTCATAGTTCTTAAAAGGGATCCCGTGCTACGGACGCGCTATTAACTTTTCTGAGCGGCACTGGTCTCAACGAGAAACTTGAATTTTGTATGTCGTCCTATGTGCGTTCGAAACGTTCTATGAAACGTGTGTATTACTTCATTTATCATTGCATTTTTCTGTAGTAGCAACGCATGCTATCCGGAAGACCTCCGCACTTTGCATTAAAGAGCTGTTCTACCGCTCAAAAGGTGTGTCTAATTGGCTGATCAGATTTTTGTAGTTTCGATCACATTTAGGTTTTTTTTTATGCCATCGCATCTACAGTGCGAGCTGTTCCGAGATCATTCGCGCATCGCGAAATTTGTTCTCTATCCGCCTTGACAGGTGTCTGCACCCGCAACGTCCAAAGAATGATCTCCAAAACTTGTATACTGGTAGTCACATTATACTTGGTACCTAGTGTGTTCTTACTCGTGTGCTTTTTCATGTATGTAATGAAACTGTGTGACTTCTTAGACGTTAACAAATTTTCAAGGAATCTTTGTAGTGACTAGCGGGCACCGAGACATTCGGGAAACGTGTACTCATTTATCAAGGAATCCTCGTGAAATGTTATTTATTTTATTCGAACATACAATCAGCCCTTTACAGGGCCAAGATAGGAATGAGTACAATAACGTATTACATGCTATACAACAATAAACACCAAACACACAGCAGTGCATATGATCAGGTATACACAAACAATATAAGGAATAATTCATGACACTCAGTGCATCAGCTTGTGGCACTTAATACAGCACTATAGTGTAACAAAAACTGAAATCGATGGGAAATTTCGATGGGAAACGGTGCAGCCAGAAGTTCATACACCATAGAAAGCAGTGAGCTTTTCAAATTGTTCCTTACACAATCTTAAAGTCTGCAGTTAACAAATATGCAGTGAACCTTGGTGAGCAAGCGGAGGCCTTGTGAGGCGGCATAGACCTTCCTAAAACTTTTTTACGTGTTCAATTAAATTTTGCGAATTTGAGTAATTGCTGAAAGTCTGGCACGACAGCTAAAGACATTGTTTAGAGAGCCTTGCAAGTGTTTGTGGGTGTTGTTTTTAAGAGGTGACGCGGTTTCACGAGTCTACATTTACTTTATTAAATATTTAACTTTTATCTTGCCTTTATAGTTCACTCTCTCATTTGGTCGTATTGATATTCGCATGTTAGCTACAACTTACTGGACATAAAATGAATCACCTGAGCCTTGGACATACTTGGGCACCCAGTACCGAGAACGGCACAAAGATCATCTGTGCTATACGATGGGTATATTTTCAGATACTGGTTCATTGTTTGTTGCAGGAGAATTTTACTCACTATACACGAACAAACCAACAAAGAAAAAAAGTCCGGAATGTGTGCAAGGAAGAATCGCATAAGTGGGTCGATCCATTTTATTTGGAATATCTGAGCGACAGAACAGAAATTAGGATTTCAGCACAAAATGACATAGAGTTCCCAGAAATCTAATCACCTGCTTTTTCAATATTGTCACAATAGTTCTGACGACCACATGCGGACTGCAATAGCATGGGTAACTGGGATAGTTGGTATTCTATTTTTGTTAAAGACTTAGAGCAGAAGGTAAGACGAGAGACGACGAAGGTGACACACCACGCACGCGCTTATCTCGCAAGGGATTCTCCTACCTTCTTAGTCTCTCTTGTTTCTTGCTCTACATTTTTACCGCGCACCTCTTAAGGACCGTTACTGCGGCGTGTGCCATCGTCGTCGGTGGGGGCGGCGGCGGTGGCGTACCCGAGCGAACGAGCACAACAGCGAAAGATGAAAGAGTGAACGCGGAGCGGCAGATGAAAGACCCGAGCCGCGAATGGCGGAGGCCTATGAGAGCGGCCCCTTCAGTGACACGAGTGCAGGATATTCGTTTCATGCCTACCCGCCCGACCGCTCGATGCGTACTCGTACCTGATCTCAGCCGGACCGTTCGTTTCGTGCTATTGTCAGCTTGCGTCAGCTATTGCTTGTTTGGTTTGCATGGTTTGATCTCATTGGCGGTTGTTTCCATTGTCATGGTTTGCGATTGTTTTGTAAACTGATTGTATGCACGACACGAATTGTGTAGTACCTTCTGAAAGCCAAGCGGCACTATCAATTACATTGGAAACTTCGACGGGCTGGAGCGCTTGACTCACAGAAAAGATTTTTCACGGACTCTGCTATACGTCTCCCTCAGATTCCTTGCCTCAACAAATCGCAAAATGAAAGCATGTATAGAGATGCGCTGAAATTTCGCACTGGTAGTATAGTAATCGTCGGTGAATTTTTTTCGCACATGATGATTCTTCAAAGATACTAGAAACGATGTGAATTTAAAGGCCTGCAGTGAGACACTCCGCTCATCAGCTTGCGGAATAGCCCTACTGCTCTCTATCTGTAATCATTCGATCTTCGTCTTTGAGTTCTGTACGGCGACATGTTCGTCTGTCTAATTGAACGGTAATGTTCACATGCGTGTCAGGTTCTCAGTGATGTCGATAGAAATCCCGTCAAAGCATACGGTCGGGTTGTTTATGCTCTCGACATCCTGCAGCCACGGCCCACTCCCGAAGAGCACGCCACCGCATAACAAAATATCCGACCTGCTTGAGACCGTGGATGTATTGACATTGGCACTTTCATTTCGCTGCCATGCTTTCCCTGTGCTTTCGCGTCCTTCGGAGCTCCTTCGCCAGTCCTATGCAGGTCACGGCTCCGTCCGTCTTGTGCCCACTCTCAGATCAGCGTGACCACGAAGGCATCCCGCAAGGGCAAACTGGGTGACTCTGGACTCTGAAAGCGTATTAGCGCCACTTACAAAGTCATTTCAGGTACTCCGCCACTAAATCAAATCACTAGGAGGCTTCTGACAAGTAACGGCCAGAAATCACTGCATATAGGGAGATGGAGCGAACTGTTTCGTCGTTACCGCTGCGCTACACCACCACATTTCTTATTTATTATAAATGCGTGTGCCTCCGCGCGAGACTCCAGCATTATCGGTACATTCGACCACGCGCAGCGCCTTCGAACGAGGCACTTCTTTTATCATTCTACATCGTGTAGAGCTTCTAATATTGTCCACTTTATGCACATTGCTTTGGAGAATGGGCCTATTAATCGTGGACCACTACGCTGTACGATACTGAAAATATTAGTGCATCTGGATTCTTCTTTGCGTAGCATTCCTGATTGAGTAGCAAGTAAGTAACAGCTGCCCACTTTTGGTTCTTTTGGAAATATGCACTCGATTAAAGTGTCATGTGTGCACGAAGACAGACAGGTTACTCGCCTTGTGCTAGTATGCTCAACACATCCTACAGTGAAAAGGCTCCTTGTTGTTCAATACAAAATTGATGAGCAGCCGTGTTTGCTTCAAACAGAGCCTTTCTTTTGCCATGCCCTAGATAATTGCATAAAAAGTTGTGCGACATTGAGTTGCATTTTAGCTCCAACAGCATTTTACAAATTAAAACAAATATTTTTAACAGATACACGATTTTGACGTTATGTTTACAATGCAGTACGATAATACACTCACGATACACATATTTCATTGTAAAAATAATTTTGTGTTCTACAGCTTCTCAGATATAATAACTAAAACACGGAAGCAGTCAGAGGAACGTATAATTACATTCTGCTCCTAAAAACTCGGCGTTGACATAGCTTCGATTAACATTGCTTGGGTTCACAGGATCGGCTCCTAACAACATAACGAAAATCGCCTTATAGTCGTGAGGTTTTCAAGGTTTAAAGAAAGGGGTGCTGCACCGCCATCTTGTCACGAATTGGGAGATACAGATTTCTCGGTACACGAAGATGTGTCCTACGCAGTACGGTTCGCGCAGAAGAGGCTTGCTTAGTTCGGAAAAGAACAGCGTCTGAAATATAAATTACGTCACGACAAGCTCATCGTCGATGGCCGCGTATATTCTTATGACGCCGCTTCTCACACTATAGTACAATCAAACTAGGGGCCCGACAGGTGAAGCCTCGCCTGAATGCTAATCTCTTCAACACTAAATTGTCTGGTATCGATGTTCTTCTTGTAAACTGCCGTAGTATTAAAAATAAGACTGATGAGTTGGCTGCGCTGTTGTCGTCAATCTACCCAGAGGTGATGATTGGTTTGAAGTCATGGCTTGATGAGATAATTCCAAGCACAGAAGTCTTTCCTTCTGAATATAAAGCATACCGAAAAAACAGTAAGTCTCATTGGGGGTGGCGTATTAATTCTAGTGAGAAAGCTTATACCGAGTTTATTGATTTCAGTGACTCGAGTTGTGAGTTGGCGTGGTGGAAGATAATGTTTCTTCCTGGTGTATATCATACAGCCGGCGCTTTCTACCCCCCACCAAGTGATAGACGCCATGACGCCTTCACTTCTCTGTCTGACACGTTAACTGAAGTTGATACAGATTATCTTTTACTTGGAAGAGACTTTAACATGCCTATCGTCCAGTGGATCAATGGGATACCTGTGTTTTCTTCTCATTGAGCCTTATTTAGTGCCTTTTGCAATCTTATAAACACCCACAGCCTATTTCAGTTTGTCAATGTAGCTACTCGTATTACTGCCTCTGCAGATAACATTTTTGATCTTTTATTTTCCAGTTCACAGCATGTAATAGATTTTGTTGTCCAAATACTTGGCATTAGTGATCACGAATGTCTGGTCGCACACATAACTTGTCTATTGCCTGAGGCTTTGATCATACGATCCAGAAAGGCCTATCTCTACGAAAGGAGTAAGTACAATTGCATAATGCAGGCCTTGGAAGAATACTTCCAAGCAATTGAGGATGTCAGTGTCGCAACCAATATCGCGCATTTATGGTCGCCGTATAAATGAAAGCTTGCTGACCCTGCTGACCTACATATCCCTCATAAAATTGTTACCGGAAAACAAAGAAAACGTAAGCCATGGTTCCAAAACAACATTAAATCTCTAATAAAAAAGAGAGAGCGCATATTTCAGGAATATGTTAAACTGAAGTAAGAAGATCTATATCATGCGCCCCGCCCCCCCTCTATTCGAGATAAGAAACAAAACTTCAACTGAAGACGTCTAAAAATGCGTTCTTTTTACCTCTTAGATGCAAGATTAGAAGTAACCCATAAGAACTTGGTGAATATGTGAAATGTAACCGCAAAGATAATACTGGCATCCCTTTACTTATGCACGGTGGCACAGCCATTGTTGGTGACACGGATAAGGCAAACTGCTTTAGTAATTATTTTGACTCTGTCTATTCTGGCTCTGCGCCTCAAGAGTTGCCGGATAACACATGCCCCGAGCATGGATCTATGCACGAGATAGCAATAGATAACTTTGGGGTGCTCAAGCTGCTGCAAAATTTAAACTCTAACTCGGCTTCGGACCCTGGTGGCATACCATGCATAGATATATCATCTTGC
This sequence comes from Dermacentor variabilis, assembly GCF_050947875.1. Classification (NCBI taxonomy): domain Eukaryota; kingdom Metazoa; phylum Arthropoda; class Arachnida; order Ixodida; family Ixodidae; genus Dermacentor; species Dermacentor variabilis. The sequence continues at coordinate 64,724,949 of NC_134571.1, read as the reverse complement.
GCACCTGTTCTGGCTAAATATTTTGCTTTATTATATACTGTATCACTTCATGCGACCTCCCGACCCCAGGATTGGAAAATGGGCAATGTAGTTCCCATTCATAAAAGCGGCCATCGTATTTTCGTTCTCAAGTATAGACCAATACCCCTCACAAGTGTCAATTGTCAAAAATTGGAACAATATTCGAGTATTTTCCATCACCTTTAGAGAACAAAGTTTCTTTCTGAATTACCAACACGGCTTTATACTGCAGGGCACTCCTGCCCCCCACAGATGATTGAATTTTCTCATTATTTGTACAAACTTTTGACTAGGGTCACGAAACAGACTTTGTTTTACTAGACTTTGAGAAAGCGTTTGATAAGGAATCGCATGTTCTTTTATCGCATAAACTTTCCTTTCTCGGTTTACCAAGAAACATTCATCAACGGCTCCAGTTCTACCTCTATGGACGTTATCAGAAGATTGGGATAAATGGAATGGAATCGGCGACAACTTCTGCGTCATCTTGAGTCGCTCAGGGGTCAGTACGGGAGCCGCTGTTATTCCTAATCTATATTAATGACATAGGCATGGGCATAACATCAAAGATTGGGCTTTACGCACACGACTGCATCATATATCAATCATACATTAATAATGACTCACATCAAGATGCATTACAAGCTGACTTTAACAAAATATGTGCTTGGCGCAACACGTAGCTTAACCGTTTAAACATTGATAAGTGCAAGTACACACGCTTTTCTAGAAAACGCAAGTCACTTCCAGCCCGTTATTACTTGAATGATCAGCTCATTTCACAAATAACAGAAGCAAAATATTTATATTTGCCGAACGTTAAACCCATTATTGAAGGTACCTCCATTCTATGGGACCGGCATAGCCAAAACCTTATTGACCACCTAGAAGCGCTTCAGAATCGTGCGGCTCGTTTCGTGACTGAAAAGTATAACTTTTCTAGCAGAATTTCTCGAATATAACATTCGCTCGGCTGGCCTAATCTTTCGACGCGGCGGACGCTTGCCCGCATTACTTTCCTAAGCAACATTTACCTTAATCGTACAGCCGTAGGCAGCGATACTTATTTAGAATCGCCAGCATTTATATCTAGTCGCTATGACCATCCATTTAAGATAAAGTAAATAACCACGCGCGCATCTGTCTTCATGAATTCTTTTCTTCTGTTTTTATCAAGTGTTCAAATCGCCGTCCATGTGACGTCATGATCATTATCCGTTAAGAACGTTTCATTTAAGTTGTGAGCCAACATGAGCTGAATGTGCACATTTATGTTGGTACTGCTGGTTTGCTCTACAATGTAAATATCTATGCTCCTTTTCTTTCCAGCTATGCGCATCTGTTTGTATCGCACAATTTTGTTTATTCAGAGCACTTGTTCACTTTTTGTTATATTCATGCGCGCTTGTTTGCTCTTACTTTTGTACTTCAAACTGCCCCTGCTGTAATGCCATTAGGCGAATGTAGGTATTGAAAAAATAAATAAATAAATAAGTAGATAAATTTAAATAAATAAATAAATAAATAAATAAATAAATAAATAAATAAATAAATGAGAGAATTACTCATCACTCTACTTTTCATGCAGAGCTCATGCTTTTCAATATCCCGTAAGATAAGCTGCCTGTTATTGCCTAGCTTTCGGCCACCGTTAACTCATGTTGGCGTCATTGTGACAGGTGTTTTGTGTCCTTACTGTAGTATTTTTCCCTTCAGCTGCTTGGTAAGGTTACTATTGACTCTATTACTTAAGGAACTGTACTACACTCAGTATGGAATACATCAGAGTCTGCATTGCAAACACGAAACATAAAACACAAACTGCGCCTTATAAGTTACAAGATGTCAAAACAATTTTGAAGAAAACAACGCACGATGCAATAGATTCTGAAGATTTGATACTTATAATGTACATTAGATAACATGACACTGATGCACCTTTGTAATCAATTACTATTTCCAAAAGTGCATATTTTGTGAAACACTGATCAAGCTTTAAAGATCTTCCGCTGCGCAAGCTTGCATATAGGAGCTTAGCATATCTCAAAACACCAGGCCAAATAAGCTTTAATGTTGTTGAAAGTGAGGCCAGCCGGCACAGCACACCCTTTTTTCTGCGTTCAACAAGTATTTTCGAATCACTCAACAAGCACTTTCAAATTAGGCATAAAAAATTGCTATGTTTTCAAAGCACGCGACTTGTGCTCGTACGAAGAAATATGAAACGACAATCTGTTATTTCAAAGGACAAGTCTAGAGTGAGGCGCTAATGTAAGCCTTCTAAACTCAAGCAACCTGAGTCTTTTGCTCATTATTGAACCATGCATGTTCTCCGGTGATATTATAGACATGAAGGATGCCTTATTTATAGAACGTCTTGCACTTACTTGCTGTAAAGCCAGCAATTGAAAAGAAGGTACTGATTAAACCTGTGTTAGACAAAACTTCAGCATACACAACATAAATGTGACGAGATTCTGCATCAGGCGCAAAGCTCATCCAGTATTGTGTTCATCTGAAGGGTCAGAAAGAAAAAGGAACTAACTAAGAATGCCTGCTTCTCTATATACCCCCCAAGTCAGGTTTAACTGATGAAAAGCAAAGAACACGCTAATTCTCGGTTTCATTATTTTACATCTTTACAATATACAATACCCTGCTACACGTAAACCACATACGTGTGGCTTTTATGCATCTATCGAGCTATAGTTTCTAAGCCCCAGATTTTTCCTATGAGTTTCCTCTTTTAGACTACTCATCAGCCTTCCTCCTCACAAGGCGCTTCTGTCGAAGCCAACCTGTTATGTCTGAAAAGTAAGACGGATCGGTTACCCTGAACAGTATTGCTTGTTCTTTTTTCACTACTCTAGCAGGGGGCATAAGCAACAAGTCCATACTTTTATCATCTTCCACCTTTTTTTTAAATAGGAGGTGCTCGTGTTTCGTAAGCTGCTCCGAACATTTCACCAACTTCTGAGAAAAATAGTTCGAGACCCTTAGAACTACAACACCTCTCGGCTTGTCAGTATTCTCGATAAGACAAGAGCATGCCCCCGATCTTAGGTTGAAAGGCTTGGAGAAAGCGTTCAGCTAGAACTATCCTTCATTGCTGGTACAAGACGCGTTCCGACGAAGCAGAAGCGTCCAATGATTTGTGGATCTGAGATTGCGGTCACGCAGAGTGCTGTTATGAAACCGTTCACCATCACCTGTGCAGTGGCTTTTACAACATCTAAAGAGCTTTCTTTTAGATATATAGTGTTAACCTCCCACGCCTTTGACAGGACTCCTAAATGCAGATTTCTCCGTATTATCCTCACCTGTATAGTGTTTGATTGTGCACTTATGTGGCGAAATAAATGAAACCGAAAATTATAAATGTGAGGAAGCACTGTCGTTACTTGGTCAAAATGCATTATTTTGAGAGCAGCAGCGAATATTTCGCAAAATAAATGAAAATTCTGGGACGTTGTGTTATCGCAGCGCATATGACAAGGAAGAAACGGGAGCAGAAAATCAACCACATGTAAGCATGTTTTAGCGTTGCCTATATTTTTCTGGGTGCGATAAGAGAAAGATGAAAAAAAAGGCACACGAATGAAATGTGCGATAAAAGGCACATTTGTGAAGATGAACCTATTTTTTGCTGTCGCGTTTTCTCTTAAGGTCAGTTCTCGCAACAAACAATCTGCGTCGGTGAGCTCCAACGGTGTTCGGTGCTTTCTACGGGTAACTTGTGCGCAGTGAACTGCACTGTGTGAGCAAAAAATCTTTCTGGGAAAAAAAAGCAGTCGCAATTTCGCAATAGCAAAGTATTATCAAAGTATAGAGACAGCAAAGTATAACACAACTGCATGAAGTGAGGTTTATTTATTTATTTATTTATTTATTTATTTATTTATTTATTCAGTTTACCCTACGGGCTGGGAGGAGCATGGGGTGGGGGGTTTACAGAAAAATGACAAATATTCAAGGCAGAAAAGGTTCATTGTTTTATCGGCCGGGCTAGAGTACGAAACGCGCGCTCACCTGACCAAATACACCTTCAACTCCTCCCCCTCCCCCAACTGCTCCTTAGCGCACCCTTTAATACATGACCTTCCAACAAAGGGTGCCCACCAACCCACTATCCTTCTCGGCTCATCATTCCATGCTTCCCCTCGCGGCCATAGCACACAGCGTGTGGGACGCGATAGGGTCTTATTCAACTTGAAGTTTACAGGAAGCATCATGGCAGCGCCGACGACGACTGTGAAAGTTTGCCTGCATTATCAGTATAAATGCTATCACACTAAATAGCGTGCAAAAGCATCGAAAATGATTCACAAAGTAAACGAGGCTTCTTTTTGTTCAACTGTCTTGGCTACGTCTGGCCGTCATCTAGCTTTTCCTCTATTACCTAAGCTATAAGCACACAGAAAAATTACACCCTTGAAGGTACAGCGGATCTGGAAACACCCTTTCTGTACCGTCACTTTGTCTAAAAATATCTAGAATAGGTATATTTGTTAGCAGAACACCTTTATTGTAGCTTTTCATTAACTTCAGGCTGCCAAAAGGCTGTTTCCTGCAATATATGCTTGTTCCAAAATTAAACGGTACTCGGACATTTAAACATTTAATGAAAGTCAAAAGCCATAAGCATCAATTTCCCAGAGGGTTGCGGTAAGTGATTGTTCTATCATATCATCCGTTGGTCCACAGTTCGAATCCAGGCCGCGCCAATTTTTTCTTCGGTTTATTTTTACGAACCTCTCGGAAAACACTTCGGGATTAGTTCGATGGGCGTCTGAAAGATTAGGGTAGTAATATAACAAAATATATAGCCTAAACATCTAACATTGTGCACTTCGGCAAAACAAATATTGGGGGGAAAAGATGCAATTCGACGAAATAAACGTTTCATATGGGTGTAGTGTTTGACTCAAACACGACTCGTGCTTCATAGAATCGCTTCTCTCTTTTGTGTGGCGTGAGTGCGTCAGTGATAGACACGAGAAAACTATCTTGAGGGTGCAGTTTTCCTCAGTGTGCAGCTTCATGTGCTGTGCAACGTTTCACTGATCTAGGGGGCCACTCCTTTTGGCGCCACCTGTGCAGTGTGGGCAGCGTGCCAAGCCAGAACACCACGTAACACCTGCCGCTGAGGCAAGCCTGTTCTGCTGTGATAGAAGGCAGGTGTAGATTTGCCGTATCGGGGACGTTGTTATCACTGAGGAAACCAGTTCATCGACAATCGGCTTTACGCATACTGTCCTCCTCTCTTACATTCTCTTCTCCACAGTACTCCGCCTCTCCGACATGCCCCTGCGCAGATTTCCCCTTGACAACCCAGCAACCAAAGCATTAAAACTTGTCCCACTTCAACAACAAAAAAGAAAGAACAATTATCCTTATGCACGACTTCATTGGACAATATAGGTATCTAGTATGCATGCAGCACTGGCGGCGAAAGGCATGCCCATCGCCTGTGCAGATGAATACTTAGGTCTATGCCGGGAAACTCCAAGAGGGGCTACCAGAGTGCTTACCTAGCACCCACCGAACCGTTGTGGAACGTTCAGGTTTTAATGCCAGAAGCAGTGAAACCTGCATGTGTCAATTGCACCCTAGTCCACCAGCATGGCCTCGTGCTCCACGACTGTGCCAACATCCACGTCGACCTACCCATGTACTTACCCGCCCACCAACGTTCCGGGACGCTCTCCTCACATTACCCTCCAGGCAAGGCCTGTGGATAGGCATTTGGCCTTCAGTGTGGGCACCTCTGGGACATCGGTGGCTGCCTGGAGGTAACTGAGCTTAGGCCGCCCGAGGTAGGGCGTGTGACTTGACTTGTGCCACGATATCTGCCTGTTCCAGGAGGAACGGCACTTGAAGGATGGATGAGTGAGAATCTAGCAATGCCCTGGGCCCATGGTAAACGCCAGTGATATTCGTGTTATCACAAAATACTTGTATTCGGACTTCGTGAAGTCCTGACACTACTGGATGGCATAGTCAGTAAGACTGCCGAGAAATTTCGCTTTGTCAATATTTCAGCGTGTTGTTATTGCAGTAGCACTTCTTTCCTATTATTTGAAGTAATCCGCTCCGCGATGATGTGCTCGTATCGAAGACAGCTCGGGTAAAATAAATGGTCTAAAAAACGAATGCTTCGCGAGAACGGCTCCATCTGGCATCATATTTTTCTGCGTGATCTTTATATCGCATCCGCACTTTATGTGGGCAGTTATTTATTCATTTATTCATTCTATGAAGGATGGGTGGCGTCTCGACGATTGCATCCAGAAATTGAAGTGGATTGGTGGGCTACGCGGCTTCCGGAAGTTATCGCAGTGAAGGATTGCAGGTGAGCAGTGGACCGTGTTGGGCGGGTATAGATAGGGTTCTGGTGAATTCTTTTTATTTCTTTTTTTGAAGGGAAAGATGTTTTCTCGGTGGCCCCAGGTATCTTATAGCTGCAAAGCCGCCTAGAACTCTAGAACGAAAATAACGTAATCTAGCAATTTAAATGCAACTCCGTGGTCTAGAAGATTTGTGTCATACTATAGCGTAGATACCCTGTATGTATCAGTTATCGGAAGTGCTAAACAGAACTTTAAGTTTTTGAGCTCACTTTAATAAATTGGAGAGGTCATCCTTATGATGCATCACACATACTCCAGCTTCGGATAGACGATAGAGAGGCACGCTAATAATTTCATGGAAGGGAACAAACACCAAGCGAAGATTGAGGCGGGCGAAATCAAGGGTACAGTGGCATTCCTTAGCTTTATCCCATTATCAAATGACTGTGTAACATTATGTATTAGAGCAACATCTAAGTAAATCAATGAAGGAATGATATTTTGGAGCGAAACACGATATATTTGCATAACATTTATGACTGCTTATGGCGAAAATAAAGTATAAACGTGTGCTGACGTTCAAGCTCATTAGATATTGCCTGCACCCCATTTCGGTGCGTTGAAGGTCTTGTTAATTCATTGTGAATTTGGAACAATTTATGCTGGCCTATAGACAAGAAAAACGTTCTACAAGTTGTCGGATATAACAGGGAAGTTCTGTATAAACAATATTTCTGGAAAATAACAAGAAAAGTAAATCGGGGTGATGTCCAGGAAACGTGTGAAAAATAAAAGGAAGGTGCAGAGTAATGGTTGTTAGAAAAAAGAAGTCGAGCACTGGCTGTTTAAAAGCAAGTAATCTAATATATAACAAGTGTGTTTATATTCGGAAATGAGGGCTTCAGCATAAGCCATTGTTCTGGGGTTCTATCAGAAAATCTTGCGAGAACTAGAAAAAGTACGGCATTAGAGTTGAGGCAGTGCTCCGGCAGCTCGCCGTCTTTTGGACTGCACGCAGTTCGTGGCGGTCATCGACGTGCGGCGGCCCAGCCTGACGGAGCGAGAAATCCAAAATCCTCGGAGCAACGAATCTGCGCAGCCATCCCAAGCGCCACCAGCCTCCGTCGGCTATAAAGACAGGCACTTCTTGGCGTCCGGCACTCGGCAGCAGGGTTGCGGCAGTGCTCCGGCAGCTCATCGTCTTCTTGTCTGTACGCAGGTTGGTTGTGGCTCGCCGAAGCCTTTCCTGTACGCGTATTTCCCTGCCGCGCCTGTACTGCCATTCGCTGTTGATTGTGAAATGCTAGTTCGTGATGCCGACGAACGCAGAACTTGTGAAATCTGTTGAAAGTTTAACTAGTGAGGTTGAGGAAATGAGGAAAAGCCTAACCAGGTTAAGTGAGCTTTACGAGGAAATGAAAAGTCCGCATGCCACTCTTTCCAGAGATAACAATGAGTTGACACAGGCAAACCAGGAGCTAACACTTCGCATGGCTGAACTCAAGCAGTATACTCCCGCGACAACAGCCTAGAAATGAAAGGAGTTCCTTCGACACAGGGCGAGTGCTGCACCGCAATCCTTAAGCAGATCGGCGAGAAAGTTGGCTTTTAGTCAACGATACCGACATTGACGTCATTCACCGTGTTTTGGCAAAGGAAGGACCGCACGTTATTGCCCGTTTCCGTTCGCGAGCCAAGAAAACCGAGTTTGCTGCAGCGGCAAGAAAGGCGCGATTGACGGCTGCCGCTATCGGTTTCACAACACAAAATGACAATCTAAAGCCCATCTACACTCATGAACGCTTGGCCCCCGAAAACAAGAGGCCCTTTACACAAGCACTTGCGCTAAAATGAGAGAAACAGTGGCGATTCTTCTGGTCAACTAACGGCAGAATTTTAGCTCGCAAGTGCAAAGAGAGTCACATGCACCGCATCTCTGGGGTCAATGATCTTTCCGTCTTCACACGAACAATCAACCTTCATATCGCCAACGTTAGACAAATTACAGCGTAGATCAAATAAAACAATTACTCAGCAAGTCGTCCGCATCACAAAAGTCTGTCATTGATTTTAACACGCGCAGCTTACCCAAACATAAGGATGACGTAATAAATTTTCAAACTCTTCCCGCTCATAATTTTTCGGTTATCTGTCTCTTGAGGACATGGCTATCACCTCAGCATAATAACCTATTCACAGTACAGGGTTATGATGCGAAATACAACCATCGAAACAGTGACCTCCATGGTGGTTCTGACAATTTCATCTCAAAACAGCTTTCCTACAAACACCGCTCTGACATCACATTTAACTTTGATAAAGTCGAAACCGTGTGGGTTGAGCTAGACCGCACTTCTTTTCCGTCTAATAAAAACTCTATCGTGGCATCCATTTGTCGTTCCCCGTCGTCATCATATATGAGTTTCTGTGCAGAACTCGACAGCATTTTAACCCGTCTGAATCGTGAAAACTAAAATTTATTTATCGTTGGTGACAAAAACATAGACATTACAGATATCACGAGCAGTTGTTGCGCAGAATATGCAAACTGTTTTGTTGGCCATGGAATGGAATCACTGTTACAATCGCCGACACGCTGCATGTCACATAGCCCTAGTACTCTATTTATCATGTTCTAGCAAACGTTATTTCGCCTCAGATTGCTGGCGTTGTTAGCTTTGATACCACGGACCATTACCCCATTTTCTTGTCGCTCGAATCGCACAACCAACGCAAGATAAAAACTTGAAAAACGAATTTCTTCGACGCCAAGTTGTATCAACAGAAAATTGCACACAGTGATTGGAACATTTTTCTTCATTAACCAAATGTTGAGGCAGCTTTTGGCCATTTTTGTGCTAAAACAACGGAAACAATTAGCTCGTGCTCGCCAGTTTCTGTTACTTGCAAACGGTACTCGGCCCCCAGAAACCCATGGATCACGAAGAACTTACTGCGCTGTATTCGTAAAAAGGATAACCTACATAAAAAAGTTAAACTGCGACCATTTAATCTGGCTTTGAAAAAACGCTGCAAAAATACCCTCAAACATTATCTAGAGTTTTAAAAACAGCCAAACAAGATCGTTACCAAAATAAGATCATTAAAAATGTGAACAATAATCGCAAAAATTGGGAACTAATAAAATAGTTTTTGAACAGGCCTAAACAACGACCTGTAGCAAATAAACTTAATGATGCTGGCCGGCGTCTCATTAACCCTTTTGATATAGCTGACGCATTCAATAAGTTTTTGCAACGGTGACCTCAAACCAACCAACTCGTATTTCTCAATATCCTCGCTGCTCCCAATCATTTTATCTACGACCTACGTCACCGGAAGAGGTTTTTCATATATTATGTGGTCTAAAATGCACTGGCCCAGGGTTAGACCTCATTCACCCACCTAACATTAAACTGGTCTCCCATGAGCCATCGGGTATTCTTGCTACCCTTATAGATACTACATTTATTGGAAGTATTTTTCCCTCCGTACTAAAACAAGGAAAAGTAGCGCCTGTTTTTAAAAACAGATCAGAGCGTATTAGTCAACTATCGCCCGAGGACGATCCTACCATTCTTTAGTAAACTAATTGAGAAACTTTTTGCTGACCGCTTCTTAAAGTACCTTGAAAAATTTAACCTTCTGACGCCGCATCAATTCGCTTTCCGTCCTAATTAAGCCACGGAGCGAATTCACTGACTACATTAAAGCTTCATTGACAACGAGTGCTGGGCCGCGGCGTTATTTATTGATTTTACTGATGCATTTGATACAATTAACCACACTATACTTGTTTCTAAGTTGGAATCACTGAGTATCACTGGACCTGCTCTAACCCTTTTATAGAGTTGTCTACTTGACCGTATCCAGGTTGTGCAATTCACTGATGTCATATGGCAGCCAATAACTACTAATCAAGGTGTTCCGCAAGGACCAATTTGAGTCCCTATTCTTTTATTTTGTTTATTAATGACTTGCCTAATTGCCTTAACAATTTAGAATTCATACTTTACACTGATGATACAACTATATTTGCTGTAGATAAAGACCCTAATAACTTAACAACACGACTGAACAAAGACCTTAGAAAAATCGCGTCTTGGTGTCTTCAGAATGTGCTGCAAATAAAGGCCACAAAAACATGATCATGAAAATCATGATTTTTCATACTCATCATAAGCAAACGTCTTTAGTTTCGAGTCTTAATCTAGATAACCACATAATTTATCCATCTGAGACGCCCACATTTCTTGGCGTCGTTCTTGACTTGCATCTCAAATTTCACAAACATACCATATCCCTTGTTAAAAAATTGTTTTGGTTTACGGGTATTAATCAAATCTCGACATTACTTTCAGCAGCACATCTTACGGTCATTGCATTACGCATTCATACATAGTCACCTGATATATCGCCTCAATTCATGGGGAAACACGTATGAAACGCACATGTCATGCCTTCATCACTTACAAAACCAAGCAGTACGCCTGATTACATTTAGTCCTCACCTGACATCTACCCTTCCTCTTTGCCAGAAGCTAAAAATCCTTCCGCTCACTTACTCTTTACAGTTAAAACTTGGTCTTTTAATTGATCGCATTCGAAATCGAGCTGCTGTCATTAATAATATTTCTGCCCCCCAACTATTCAACTGAAATAATACAAGATTTTCGGAACAAAACATAATATATTATTATCTAAAGTACACACAAATTACGGCAAGCAGACAGCACTGCTTTCGGGAGTAATGTTTTGGAATTCATTGCCCATTAACATCAAGTGCGTTGATTGAGAACACTCATTTCATAAAGGATTGAACATGGTCAACAGCCTGTTAGTAATAAATGACCTTTATTGACAACGAACCGTGTTTTGCTTTTTACACTTTACATTATACATCATTATGTATATATCACCGTCTAGTACTTAATTGGTTTTATGTATATTTATCTGTGTAATGATGTTCTAATGAAGTTATGTATTCTCGTTGTTTAATTTATCTTTGTTAATACTGTTTCACTGATATGCAACACCACCTCCTGTCTGTATTCGATTATTTTTTGTGCTTAGCACAGGACATCTAGCCTTGGCAGTTTAAGCTCTGGGACCTCCTGCTCTACTAATATTTACCATATACTTTCCTGCATCCAAATATTTTTCAACGAAACCTTCGAAACCTTCAAGCAGACATGTTGTAGGTCATATTGAAGTTTATATCAGAGATCAATAGGGAAAGTTGGTTATCACGAATGACTCCTTTTAGGAAGCCATACTTGCTGAGAAGAAACTTAGCAAACGCACAATAACTTTTTTCTTGCGCGAGTTGGCTGGTGCGCACACTTGTCGGTATTTCTCCGCTACAAAATCACGTCATTTAAGAGACAGGGAAAATTTGACTTCAGAGTGAATTACACATTCCTTTAATTTTTAGAATTTTTAGGCTCGGAAGTATATTATCCGAACCCAAAATTAGCAAAGGCTCTTATTGTGACTCCCCTAGGGCTTCCATCCGGCTGTCCGGCGCCAATGGTAATTCGCTTCTTCCACGCGAAGTATTTGAAGATGGCCCATCAAATTTCATCCGGGGGAAGAACAGTGATGATTCAGTGGTTGCTATCACACATTGGGGTCTCAGGAAACGAGGCTGCTCATGCTTTGGTGGCGTCATAACACAATCATGATTTTAAAGATGACAATTTGTAAAAATTTGATTAGAATAGCTGCTTGGGCTTGTAGGTTTTCCATCCTGATGTTAAAAGCGCAAAACGTCTTCTCGTCTCGTGTCCCGCCTACGTTTCCCGCTGTTAACAGCAGGGTGGCAAATTTGATGACGCTAGATTGCTTATACTCCTCCATCTACATGAAACACAGATGAACGTGTAGCCCAGGAATCGCATACTACACCATTCGCTGGCCATGCTCTCACTCGCCGCATTATGCCTCTATTGGTAAAGTTAAATATTGGGTGTGTAAAGGCGGCACATCGCCTTCGCCGACAAATTTAAAGTGACATTTTGATTGCTACAACTGTGAAAACCTACGACTCCAGGGATCTAAGTTAATGTGCCAATGGGGCATATCGCTTTGTTCCGTAAATATCTTGGGAAACGTTAGAATGATGTTGTCAAACTCTCTATTGCATTTTTTCCACGCAGGAAACGTTCATGCGGTATTTTTTTAAGTCAGGCTGGGAAAAAATAAACAATCATTCCGCACTTTTCATTGCCAAAACGTTTGTAGGGTGCTTTTCGCATTAAATGTAGTACTTACGCGAGTTCACTTTTCCATCTTTAAAGAGTTTTATCATAGCTGTAAGTTAATACGTATCCCCGATAAACCTGTCCGCTGTCTTACTAAGCACTCGTTCCGTAAAGTGGCGGAGAGCTATTTATCAGTTATTTTTCCTTAACTTTGTCCTTGGATTATTAGTAATGCATGCATTAATTTGGACTCTAACAAATTTTCTGTCGCAATATTGTGTTACGCCCTCTTTATGTTAAGCGCTGATCCGAGAGGTACCAAAACTTTGTCCACCCAGGGATGAAGGATATGGGGCGCGCCCACAACGTTCCGTGCACACACACACACACAGGCACACACACACACACACACACACACACACACACACACACACACACACACACACACACACACACACACACACACACACACACACACACACACACACACAAACACCGAATCGCGAACTTGCAATAGGATTCTCTTGTAATTCAAATTGTCTAGCAAATTCCTGATTGGCGATGGTATAAAAACAGGAAAAACGCCTTGTCCCAGCTCTCTTCTCAGTTGAATGCCTTGCATAAGAATAATTTACAGCCCGTCTCCTCCCTAGTATATTCGCAAGTTATTCGCGCGACATTTGTCCTGATTGCAGGCACTGCATACTTAAGCAGGTTTGTGAAATTCTGTTTGAGACGGGACAGGTCGACTATCCATCAAGGTGGTCTAGTTGCACAAACGCATCGCACGTTTTCTCTGAGCTCCGGACTGCGGGTTTCAAACTTGCCGAAAAAAATGCTTCTAATGCTGCCATCCATCCATCCATCCATCCATCCATCCATCCATCCATTCATCCATCCATCCATCCATCCATCCATCCATCCATCCATCCATCCATCCATCCATCCATCCATCCATCCATCCATCCTTCCATCCTTCCTTCCATCCATACATGCATTAGGCTATCTGCCACAGGCGATTTTTAAAGATTTCATAAAACTTAAAAATGACCACTGTTTACATATGCCCTTTGTCACCCTTCCTTACATGTGCATATACTCTCTAATCTCTATTCAGTACGAGAAGCAATGAACGCGATCAATTTGCATATTTGCGACCATACAAAAAAGTAAAAAAATACAGCCTGAAAACAAGCACCGAGCTGATATGCAAGCGCCACCGCAAAAAGAACACCTGCACCTCACACGTTACAACTGAGAGGTTTACAACGCGTGCCTTGTTTTGCCGATTTGGTTTCTCAGTACAGTGCGGAAAAGTTTCTTTTTTCAAAACTTCCAACGTTTATGTAGCCAGAAGTAAACAGCAGCTTCCGCATCTCATCTGCGCCCAAAGTCGTAGCGCGCATGCAATGTTTACAATTTTTTCAAAGACCTAATCTTGAAGCCCATCTCGACGCTGCGGCAACATTTCACCGGCAACGCTTCTCTTCCGGAAGAACAGTAATGAAGCCTGCGCCCTTTCTGACAGTGATCGATAGCACCGGGATTATGACGACGCCCCGCTGAGCGATTAGGGTCGACGGCTGAATAGGCGGTGAGCTCACGCGCTTAGCGCGCGTTCGTCAACCGCAAGGGCATAGGTTCTTACCTGTTTTGTAAAGCATTTGCACGTCCTCGCGTCGACGACTAACATTTCGAGCAGCGAAGCAGCGCTTACGTGCTACTAAGACGCAAGCCCCAAAACATAAAAGTGATCAAACTTCCCAAAAAGATGAATGTCCACACGCATGACGCGAGACCAGGCCAATCAGGTTTTTTAAAACTTTGATTAGTTATCGACAAACGTTTGCGGGGAATGAAGTTCAGTAATGTGGAAAGTTCGGCTAGTTGCGGGGAATGTTATTGTATTATGTTTAGAAAAATGTTGGCGGGGCCCAAATTTTGCCTGGACGTTTTTGCTTCCTTCGGCAATCCTCTAGAAAGTAAACTCTGCAGCCACCTCTGTCACGGCAGCGGATTTAAAATCACAAATTCAACAACAGTTCACTAATTACCTTTTCCTTTTTAATTATTCAATTTAAGGTACACGCTGCAGCTGCGCAATTGAAGACGACCAGTACTGAAATAATCGGTGCTTACCAAAGGTCCAATAGCAATCATCACTCTCGAGGTCACTGTCCATGAAATCCCCCGCAAAATAAATTGGCATTACACCTATCACTTTAACAAATAACATTTCTCTAACGCTTCTGGATGACATCAGCTGAAACGCAAGCGAACCTGTTAAATTTTGGGGATGGATATCTTGAAAGTGGCGGTAGTCCTAGAATTCCGGCTAAGCAGACATGACCAATACAGTTCGACTTTAATTTGGCAATCGCGACATGTGCACCAAAGTGACAAGGTGAAAAGTTCATTATTATTATCTTTATTATCTCCATGGACATTTAATTTTGCACTGCAAATAATTTACTCCTAGGTAGCGAACGTGAACCAACCGAATTGCACTGCTCCAGATAATATGCCTAGTAAAGTCCGTTCGTACGAACAAAAAAGTAAATAACAGTATATTTTTCACTTCTAGAGGCTCAGTAGCGTAACTCCTATGTTAGTCAAAACCGTGAGAGTTTGAGAGCATTGCTTTACGGTATAGTCCGGGTGGTACAGGTTTAGCGCATGCTGGTGATGCAGCGTTGACCTAGGCTTTATAATTATTTTTTTTGCTGAAGTATTCATTGCTTGGAAATTCTGAATGACGTTGTATTTCACTACGTTCGTTACGAGAGCATGTCTGCGATGAATATGAGTTTCCGAATGTGTCTAACTTGCTTTATCTTCCTTAATTCATTGAGTATGTTAAATCAATTAGGCTTCTAGCTATTTTTCACGCTCGTTGAATTTGTAGCCACTGTCTATACGTGACACAATACCGTTACGTCGGCTGCGCGTCAGAGTAGCTTTGCTAAATGAAATAGTTATCACATTGGAATAGTAGAATGACTCATGTGTGGTACGTACAGATGTGAATACACTATTGATCATCAGCCGTACCACTGTTCATGCCTTCGACTAGCAAAGCCACACTGTCCAGTGTGTCTTGAGTAGAATGGAAGACCAAGCCTTTTACCGAAACAAAGGTTTCGGTAGGCTGGCTTCCCAGCCCATTAGCCCAGTAATACGCCCGAGTTCTTCTGCAATTCACAAAGGCGACAGAGGTGAGTGCTCAATTATAGATACGCGGAACGTTGCTTAGTGCGTGTGAATGAGCTAGGCTTATGTGTACTATCTATATATTTATTTCTCTCCCCATCCTCCTCCCCATGCGTCGGGCAGTGAACTGGACAAATGTTAGTGAACCTCCCTGGCTTCTTTCCTATCTTCTCTCCTCCTCTCTCACTCTCTCTTTTGTAAGTGATAGCTCTTCACTAGTTCTGTAGCACACAGTACACCCGTTCGGCACCGGGCACAGTATTTTTGCATAATGTTCATTCGTGTGTTTGCCCATGTCGTATATTTGAACGAGATTCTGTGACATTATTGGCAATCGGGAGTTCCGATTGCGACTGAACGTAGGAATGATCGTGTACTTAGATTTAAGTGTCCATCAAGAAAACCACATCGTCAAAAGTAACATCCAATAGAGAGTATTTTATCGCCCCAATATAGATTTTGGATATCGAACACAGTCACTGCTATATATTAGGCATGTTTCTACTCGAACTTGGTTAAAGTTTTTGCGCTGTCGAGCAAGGGCAGGAGGGAGAGGCAGACAGCACAATGCTCTTTGACAGTTTGTTCCCAGGAATATATGTACTTTTATACATCATGCACAAAAGCGCCAGTCCTCGTCAACACGTGAGACTGATCTTTCCAAAACGGCTGTCTCTTTGTCCAGGAGGTCGATCGAGGCAGTGCCTGCGCATTTTTTATTTGTTTGGCGCCTGTCAATTTACTGTATTTTGAGTGCTACGTTCCGTACGAGACCTTTCACCAAACTCTCTGTTCCAGAAACCTGTCACATTTTCGAAAACACTGCTGCAGACAAACGCTCAGACTGAATCTTAAGCTTGTATACATTTTATAACTTCACGGCTTTTTTGTGGCATTGCCTAGGGACATGTTGGCCATGCCCCTTCTGGCCAGTTTTGAATGGGCAAAATTATAGGGTACCAAGGTCTCATTGGATAGAGACTTATTTATCCAAGATGTGTGTTGGTAATTCAACTCAATCTGGATGTCTAAAAACCTTAGTGCTCCTTGGGAGGGTGCTTCAACCGTCAAGAAGAGTTCGTAGAAGGCGCTTACGGAACTGGTTTCAACATTTTTCTGCAGCACGGTTCGTGACGACGACCTTGCCGGATTCTGTAACAGGGAGCTTACTGAAAAGGTGTGGTATGGAAAGTAGCACTCAAAGTACAGTACATGAACAGGCTTCAAATAAATGAAAGAATCCAGTTTTGTGCTAAATACATAGAACGGCACGCTGTCTCAAAAAGATTGCTGGTCGAATGAACGCAAGAGTTGCTTTTTTTTTTTTTGCACCAGACAAACTTAGAAAAGTTTCTCCTTCGGTAAACCCGTGTCATAAAAGTGCGTCTGGTTGTTGCGAGAGGCGTCGATACCGTTTTGTTGATTGTAAAGAGGCAGATGTGTAGTAACTGTGATTTACCTGTGGTATGAGATACATAGGGCAAACGGGACTTGCCTAATGATCGCCTGGGAAGACAAAGTTTGATTGGATGGTATACTGGGCGGTTGTCTATCTGTTCAATGTCGAAAGTGCGACTATGCTCCTTTGTTTACTGATAGTGTTATTGTTGGAAGATACAAAGCTAAAGGTGTGCGTGAAGTTATAGAGGTACCGAATATGGGGTGGAGAGGTGAAGTCTGTGTAAGCACTGAGTCTATGTACATTCTTGATAAACGTACAGCAGTTTTGGAAAGAACAACTTGTCATGTTGACAAGCAGTGGAGCTATGTGCATGGCATACAAATTTTTGAATTTTGCTGAGAACACACTGTTGAATTTAGAACATGGTACTGTCGACATCTCCCTTCTGTTTTTCTTCGCTAGCGGCAAATTGTTATTGAAGTACGAAAACAATCAACCAATTTCGCCTTTCCAAATAAAAGCCATACATCATGACTAACAAATTAATCAGCCTGAATCTTGTTTTAACTGTACATTCTTGCAATAACAAAACACTGCCGCCCTGAAAAGCTACAATTTTCTTACACTTTGGGCACGGATATAGAACGTATACTAAATATAGCGCCTGTTCGCGCTTTCCTGCGAGCTCTACGAACATTTCCATCTCATGACCGATGGCAATTTACAAACTGAAAGCTTCCAGGACGAAAAGAAAAAGAGCAAAATCGTGCTTTCTTCGCCTGGTGTATCTACCAGCCGTATTTAGTTTTAATAATCGCATCTATACAGTGAATCTAGAAAAGTTTTCTACCAATACTGATTTCTGGCCACTACGGTAGCCTATATTGACCCTTATTTGTGAACTTAGGGCAGTCTTCAGACGCAGTATGTCTTGACAGTGCATTTCCACGAAGGGCACTTTTCTTTCAGAGTAGGTTATAAAAAAACAAAATCGAGCATAAAAGTGCAAGAAAGAAGAGATAGATTACAACTGCAGCCATTTCGCAACCAATACAGCATAACCTGACGGTTGCACTCCTGAATGCCACCGCCAAACGCCCAGTAAGGCAAGAGCAATCATCCGCGCATCAGCGTCGGAAGATATGTTCGCCACAGAACTTCTGGGTATGCGTGTTTTCCCAACACTTCTTATATGAAGGCGAGTGGGCGTAACCAGAACCACATTTTCGAAGGCAACGCTTATTACCACTACTCCTAACAACCGATGTTTGGGATTGGAGGGCGTTGCAATAAGGCTTCTCGGTCGATGTACCATACTCCCACGCACTGCTTCGTTAGTCTGACTGTAAGGAAGCTAGCGCGGCTGCACTCTTCACAGCCACTTGTAATAGCGCAGCAAGAGGTGCGCAGTCATCATTTACATTGTGGAACTCTTGTTTGACAGCTTGGCCTGCGTTTATCGATAAATTATCGCTATAGGGTGCCCGTCACAGCTCGTAAGGAGTTTGTTATTTTATTTTAACAACAATTTCACAAATTGTCTATTCATAGTGCGCCAATGTACGTTTTCATTAAACTTCTCTTCTTAAAAATAACATCGGAATGGTTATCGATGCTGCAGTCTCGGTTCTCAGTTACAAAGAAATAATCTGTGATCTGATTTATTATGTGTGAGGCTCATACTCTGTTACCCTTCTTTGCCTTTTCTAATTTTATCAGCTTCTTGGGAACTTAACAGTATGTTTAGGTGCCCCTGTCTAAATGAAGAGTCTAACACCGAAATTTAATTCGGGCAATGATGATAAATGTTAAAATGAGTTCTTAGGCTTTACCTGGCAGAACCAGGATCTGATTACGAGACTGCTGCAGGGGTGGAGTCCGGAATAATTTTTATCGCCGAGAGTTCTCAAACGTGAACTTATAGCTAAGTACACGAACACGTTTGTATTCGGTCCCCATCAGAATGCGGCCGCCATGCACGACCGCGATCGAACTCGTGACCTCGAGCTCAGCAGCGCAACGCGATATAGTCACCAAGCTACCGTGGTAGGTCGGCATTATTGATAAGTCGGATGTTACAGTTTTAAAAAAATTCGCAACAGTAGTGCACACATTCCCAGGTTTTTCATAGTTGATGCCACAGAATGTTTGGTTCGTCATCTGTTCCCCACCTAAACGGTATTCACTGTGCGATTGATGTCCCGTATATCAGTTGCAATGATCTCACTTTGTAAAGAAAATAAATAAAGCTGTATACGTGTAAAGCACAACTAAAAGTATAAATTGCTTACTCTTTCGCACCGTACCATAAGGTGAGCAATCACTTAATAAACCTTGCATCAGAATAAGTACGACACTTTAAACGGCCTTGAAACGAGGCTTGCACAACCTCAAAGAACTATCATTGTTCATTTGTTGATTGATTGATCATTGGGTATCTATATCTGGCGCAAGGGCTAGTTCTGACCAAAGAGAGCCAAGCACATACTGTTCATTTGTTCTTGAGGATAAGGTGTCTCCGCTTCGAACTTTGTGTCCAGGTCATACAATACAATATATCTACACATTACAGAGAAAAATTACGCTTGTAAAAAAAAACTTGACAGGTTGCCACTCCTATAAACGACCCTGAAAACTCATCGGGCTTGGAAAATTACTCGTTAATATTCAATCTCAAGGCTTTATTACAGATCTGCTCTTGACCGGCCAACGTTCTACCTTTAAACGTTGTCTCTGCACATGAATCCCCTTTCCAGCCAACGACGAAAAGCTGACGTAATTGAGCACCAGGTGCGCAAATGGCTACACGACAGGGGAGGCTAAATAAAAGACTGAATAGTAAGCTCACACCATGATTGCGTGAGATTTCAGTTGAGGTAGATGGGAAATGTTGAGCGCAGCGAAGATGTCTGAAAAAATGTTTCGCCAATCGTTTCTTCTACAGTTGTTCGGCTAAAACGATCTACAGCCCTAATATTGTGGAGAGTAATTACCAGTGAAACGTATCCTATGATAACCTGAAAATGACGGGATGGGATAGTACAAACTAGCAGACATATACGTAATAGGCCGGTGTAGCTACAGCAAGTCGTATTGCTACCGTTCGAATAGTGTCATTCAAACATCGTGAAGGTTGACGCCAATCTACTGACGCTCTGTGAAATTTAGACAATCCACGTTGCGGGCTTGCTCGCTTTATTTCACCGCGCTCTAGATGAGGGATCGAGACACTGGCATGCTGAACAGAAGTGCCGTAAATATTTTTTCTCTATCTGCACAGTTTCTTGGAGTCCAGCATTGATCCTCCACTTTTATTGCTTTCTATTCAGACGAATATCATAGCTCTAGCTTGTGGAAACGTTGGATCCCGTTTTTACCTTGTTCTCGTTTTGCCCCCAACTCCTAATGTGTAATTCGGCAAATTTTAAAATATACTCTTTTTGTTTCATTACCTTCATTAATTTCGTATAAGGTGGTACGTGGAAGACAAAGACACAAAGCGGATGCAGACAGCATTATCGTGGGTTTCTCGAAGGCGCACGGTATACACAAAACCTTGTGACGTATCTCTGCAACGCAGGCTAGGAAGAAAGCAGAGGCCTGGAGATTGTGCTTCGAGGCCCATGACAGCAATTTTTTTTTGTTCACTAGATTTATATAAGAACACCGTCTCTCGCCTTCGTCTGCGCGCACTTGAATACAAAAGCTGTTGTTTGGAATGTTGTTTTGCGTTCATTCGTCAATAGCACCCTATGTATTTCATCGCTATAAACTTTGAACTTTGCATGCCTGTATGGTATTGCTCATTTGACAGCGATAGTTTTACTTAGAAATTATGCAGGAGAGACCTTCCCGCGCATCACCCCCCCTTTCACCTCGCGGATGTTGACACCATTACAGTATTGCAAGCAAGGTGTACAGACAGCGCTGTCAATTGGGTAGCTGGGCTTACAGAGAAAGTTTTGTCAATTCTCTGATTAGTGTTCGCTGTGTTGGAGGCACTCGACTTCTTACGAAATAGCGATGAACTACATGACACATTTAGATTAACGCAGGTCACATAAATGCGCCTTCATGAATTCGCCAATGAAAACATAACATATGGTTGTCCGCACGGCAAGCTTGTGAGACTGGCGTGCATGATCGAGTTGAGGCCGCCAATATGACGGTGAAGCTTATATCTGCACGGCAGCTGTAATCCTCGGATCGATTCATTAATCTTGCAATTCTGTACCTCCAAGTGGAATTGCGGAGAATCTAATCAAGTACCTGCAGTTCCATGTAATCTTTCCCAAGCTTCCCTCTCCATCATACATCCTTTACTTTTCAGCGTTTGCATAGATATATATCCGCCTCCTCGCTTCATGCATTATGCCAGCATGAGCTTGAAGTGCGTCGAATAAGCCTGCATATTTCGTATTTATGTCATATCTTACTTATTACGCTCTGGCAAGAAAACCTTGTTTAGGCATCCAAGTGGCCGTCCACATGCATTATAAGTACAGCTTTGTGAAGCGTCGTAAGACCCCTGTATAGACGTGATGCTATTATTGGCGCCTACCCTCCCCGTGGTTTCACTTGCAACCAGATATAATAACGATATGAAACGCAACATAAAGAAAGCCGACTTTGCGCGGCCTAACATTTCCTTGCAGTTCCAGGAGAATCCATCAGCTTACTTATAGGTAATGTATGGATTGTGCATTATTAATGCATTTCGCGTTTCCGTGTACATACGGTAGCATAGTCAGGCCCCTCTTCTGTGCCATGGTTATTTCCTAGTGAGATTAGGGCGGTCATAATAACAGGGCAGATGAAATTTTGTCCCGGTAAAAGGGTTTTATTGCAAAGCAGTTCACATATTGCGTTTCCGCGTTTTTGTTATCCAGTCAGTTCGCTTCGCCCATAATCCCAAATTTTACAGTATGAGCTTAACGTTGGATTCAAACGACCTTCCCACGTACGCTGACAGACTGCCGGCGGTATCACTGCAAGCAAACATTCTGTAATAAAATTGCACTTCTGTTCCTATATATAGCGGTTTCTAGACCGCATGTTCTTGACGGCAGTATACATTCATGCGTGCTCTATGGGAGGTGTTTTGAAACGAGCTATTTGCCGGTACAGAAACATGATGTTCGTCCTCCGGTGGGCTAAGATACTTCTGACAAAACTGAGGGGGAATGGAAAGTAGAATTCCGTCTAAAAACAGCATTACTCATGATTATAAAGGAATGTAAGCTTATCAGTTATACGTGATAATGTCCTGATGGAAATAGTTACAATTGCAATCTGGCGCTTTCCTTAAAGTGCATTCATATCTCATACGCAAAAGGAAGGGTACATAACCCAAAGCATGCGCTGTCACGAAGCTCATCAATTCAAGCCGTATATTCCCCAAAGCATGACAAACCGACGTAAGGAAACGCGCATGCAGAATGCCGCAAGCATCATTGGCAGCTGGAGACGGAGGCCGCAATGAACGACACTGAAGGCAAGCAAAGGCAAGGAGTTTCTCCAGCATTGCTCCTGCAAGGACATCGCTCCTGCAGCTTGATACACCCACACTTTCTTAGGCATCACAGGAAAGCTGTTTTCTCATGCAACGACGACTTATAGGCCGCGCCGGGCTGCTCTCATTATGGCCATTATGCTTATTTTCCTCGGCTTGTTTGCTAAAAACTTTCTCCTCCTGAGAGGCTTCAGAGGTACCACGTGTTCCCAGAAGTAAAATAAATCTACGACGGCGTAAAATTTCCATTCCTTTGTAGCGCTCCCATGCTCGCGTATCTTACGCCCAAAGCGCTTTTCCGAAAATGAGTTGCCGTAGTTGCTTCGTTGTCACCTTGCGTGCCTGGAGTAGTGCGCTGCAGTGGTGTGGAGCGGTGCTCTGCAGGATCTTTATTGCTGGCGGCCGTAAGTCCCCATTCACAACGGAAAAGCGCCGCCTGTACTGGCTGGCGCAATTTTACCTCATGTTCTTGAAGCAACGTGAGAGGTACGCAGATAATCCAAACGACTACGTGAAAGTTTCGGTATTACAGCAGCTTGTGGTGTGTGCAGATAGATAGATAGATAGATAGATAGATAGATAGATAGATAGATAGATAGATAGATAGATAGATAGATAGATAGATAGATAGATAGATAGATAGATAGATAGATAGATAGACGAATATATTGATTGATTGATTGATTGATTGATTGATTGATTGATTGATTGATTGATTGATTGATTGATTGATTGATTGTAGAAACAGTGTAATAAGCCCTGGAGTATAATGCTGCTTGCCAATTAAAAACTTGTCATACGCGGAAAAGCACAAATAACGCTGCAATTATTTGGAATTACATTAGATTAACGCTACTAGTTTTCCTTCTCGGTTAAATTAGTCAGCGATGAAGCACCATAGACGGACTCAAACGCAGGTGAAAAAGACGGGACAAGCACTACTCACAACTGGCAACCTTTAGTCGAAAATGTTTGCTCTAAATATGCATCACCAAGTGCCCCAGAATTCTACATTTCTAATGGTTAAATTACGTGGATCAAATTATGTTTCATGCTTTTATGATCTTTTCTTTATCATGCTTCATAATATTTTTTTCTCTTATGGGTGTATATATAGGTTAACTATTGATCCAGTAAAATTTTTAACAGATGTTCTTCAATCCTGACGCTAGTGCGCTACAACTCCTAACAATACGAGCATTTCAGAGACATATATATATGTCTGCGGCTCCTCGTCAGACGTGCCGTCTTATGAGGAGCCGAAGGTATGTTCATATATGTCTCGGAAATACACGTAGTGGTAGGTGTCGACCTCGGAAAGGCCCTGAGGGCAAGCCGGTTTACTTCCCCTTTTGGAACTCCATTGGTGGTAATTCTCAACAAAATACTAGGAATAACTACATACACTTTTGTATAGCGTATTAGTCGCTAGATTTCGGAATAAACAGCAAGACATGGAGCAAATCTTATAATTTTATTCACTTAGATATTCGGTTCTTACCAACGCGATGGCACTGAGCTCAAGTGTCCGGCGCTCAAGTGCCCGCGCCGCTCAGGTGTCAGCGCGCCGCGTGAGAGAGACGGATTCCAACCATAAAAGCCGGCACACGGCCGATCGTAATTTTTGTACCTGTGCGTGAATAAATACGTATACAACAGCTGGCTAGGCGCTTGTGTATCACGGACGCAGAATCGTCTTACTAAAAACATCAACGCCAGATGCAAGCAGGCAAGTGTCTCTGCTCCCACTGAACAATAATGGAATTACGCGGCTTTCTTGCGCAAAAGTACAGACATGGTGGCCTTCGGGAAGATGGCGGAATACAGTAACCACGAATCCTGGCTCTCATAGACAGAAGGGCTCGACGAATTTTTTAATGCAAGCGGCATCGAAGAAGATGAAAGAATGAAATGTATGTTCTTCTCGAATGTCGGATCCAGTACATACGCTACCCTATGCAGCTTGTTGGCATCGGCAAAGCCGAAAGGGAAAGAAGTACAAGGAGCCAATGGCGAGCTTGAACAGCCACTTCAGCCGTCCCGCCTTCTGAAATAGAGGAGAGCTTGCCATTCAACATGCGAACTCAACTTGAAAATGAAAACGTCGCACTGTTCATCATTGAACTTCGACAGGTGACGGAAAACTACAGCTTCGGCACAGCTCTCAACCGTGTGCTGAGTGACCGCCTTGTGTGTGGAATGCGGGACAAGATCGTGCAGCAGAGGCCTTTGGTGGAGAAGATTCTCGCTTTGGAGAGTAACAACTGACATCGCGAGAGCAGCGGAAACAGCGAATCGAAATGCCACGGAACTTAAGAAAGGCCATGCAGAAACACACACTTCTGAAAATCAAGAAGGCATCGCCGATTACGTCAAGTACCACAAAAAAGGAGCGCCCTGCAGTACCTAGCAGACAGGAAGATCCAGGAATAAAACCAAATAGGAAAGACAAGTCCGGATCTCAAGGGAAAATGAGACCCTGCATTCGCTGTGGTGGATATCACCACAAACCACCAGATTGCAAGCACATCAACACCAAGTGCTACAAGTATGGGAAGGTGGTATATCTGGCGAGCTGCTGTCTTTCCAACGCTGACAAGGCAAGAAACCAGTCAGGTCAAGCGAATAGTCTCAAACCAGGTAACAATTCAACCGAGTACTTCGTGCATTCACTGGAACAAATTCAGCTGTATGCCCCATTCCCGTAGCCTTCAAGGTGAATCACTGGAGATGGAGTTAGACTCTGGTTTCCCAGTCTCAATCATCTCGGAAGACATACAAACTGAATCAGCGTTCACCACCCCGGCTGATGGGAACAGACAAGGTAACATGCATTCGTTGGGACCATTCCATGTGCTTGGTTCCCTAAAAGTGAGCCTATGCCTCGATGAAAATGAAAGTGAAAGTGAAAGTTTATTACTTTTCAACATAAAGAGGGCGCCAGGACAAAAGGCAAGAGCCTGACAAGGTCCTGGTCACCCCCTGGCATTGTGCACGAGCACTTCACAACAAATTCACAATGAATTTCTCAAGCTTTGTAAAAAGCATGGCGCAGTAAGTTAACATGGATGACATGTGTGCTAAAAAATAATTAGTAAATCGCATACACAACTTATCGTATGAGCGGTATAAAGATACCATAATGTTTTTTCACAAACATAAAAATGTCAGTGCTAAAACACAACAACATCACAAAGCTTGCAACATGAGCGTTAGAGAAAAATATCTCAAAGGTAATAAAATAAATCCCGATAAATACAAAGTCTGCCACCTAAATAAACACCTCATTCCGTTTGTTCTAATAGGCATATTTTAATTGTGGATTTAAAACTGTTTTGTGAGAGGTAATATTCAGTTTCAAAGGGAAATTTATTTATTACCGTGGGAATTTGGTAGTTTAGTGTTTGCTTGCCATAATTTGTGCGTGCGATTTTAACAAGCTTACGTTTCGTCGGGGAAGCATATCGGCTGCTGGGATTATCTGGGCAAGAAAAGAACATTGTATGACGATGGATGTACCTAAGTAGACAGGAATTACATATTCATGTTACTTTAAGGATGCCATGTTTCTGAAATAGCGGTGATGTAGGTAAATCTGAAGGTCTCCCATGAAACCCCTCAATAGCACGCAGAGCGCATTTCCGAATTGAAATTAGTATAAGGTAATTGCTCGGCGTCGTATTTCCCAAACAACAATACAGTATGATAACTTTGAGTACAGGAGTGGGTAATACAAGGATATATTTAACCAGGGGGGCAACAAAAGAGACATCTCATACAAACAACCAACTGTTTAACTGAGCAGCAATAATTTGGTGGTGTGAAAATTCCAAGGAAGGTTCTAATTGAACCAAACAAAAAGAAATTTCTGGTTTGACATTCACTTTAATTCAGTATGCTCGTAGACTACTTTCAGAGTGATACGTTCTAATGTATTATTAGGAAGAAAAATTATGTAGCTTGTCATTGATAAATTAAGGCTTAGCCTTTTGGTCAGTAACCAGTTACGTAGCTTTCTTAAATATGCATTTGCCGTAGCCTCAATTTGGGAGAAGGAATGGGATGAAAAAAAAATATATTCGTGTCGTCAGCATACATGACCAGGTTAGTTGATTCGGATACGTTAGCGATATCATTTATGTATACTAAAAACAATAACGGTCTTAATATTGATCCTTGAGGTACACCATTCTGAATAGCCGATTTCTCTGAGGGTACACCATTACCCTGAACATACTGCAATCTGTTATTTAAATAGCTCTTTAGCAAATAAGATGCAATACCACGCATGCCATAACTGTTAAGCTTGTGTAGCAAGGTGTTGTGATGAACAGTAGGTGAGACTACAAGTAGACGGACATTCTTGGTAGTCGCTTGCAAGAGCCCAAACTTGAGTAGCAGGTAGTGGTTGGCAACAGTCGATCTTCTGTCAGGGTGGTTGAACACGATACATCTGGTATAAAATGCAACGGAGCTCGTAGCGTTCTTCCAAAGAAGAATAGAACGAACTCTGCAAGGAATTACAGGAACCTTTGTCTACCTGAATGATGTCCTCGTGACCGGGAACACTGATGTAGAACATCTGCAGAATCTCCGAAATGTCCTGCAAAGGATAAAAGAATCAGGTCTGAAGCTGAGACCGGGCAAGTGCGAGTTTTTTAAACCATCACTTGGGTGTATTTGAGTCATAAGATCAGTGCAGCTGGACCTCGCCCTGCAACGAAGAACACAGAAGCCGGCATCGAAGCGGGGAACTAAGTGCATATATTGGACATCTTTCTTATCACGGAAAGTTTCTACCCAACATATTGACGCTACTAGCACCCTTGTATGCACTTTTACAGAAGAACCCCCATGGGAGATGAACAGATGGAGAAAGAGACGGCTTTACCAAAAGCAAACAAGCCATAATGGAAGCGGAACATCTAGCCCACTATGATTCATCAAAAGGTCTTGTGCTTGCTTGTGATGCCTCACCCTACGGTGTAGGTGCAGTGCTGTCGCATCGGCAAGAGGGGGGGGGGATTCGCCACTGACATCTGCATCTCAGACCCTCACGACAGCAGATCGAAACTATTCACAGCTAGAGTGGAAAGCTCTTGCAATTATATTTAGTGTCACAAACCATTGATAGGGATCTTTTGAGCCGACAAGGTAACTCCAGTCATGACTGCATCAAGAATTGAACACTGGTCTCTTACCTTTCCGGCCTACACCTACAGCATCGAGTACCATCCGGTATGCCTCAATGGGAATGGAGATGCTATGACCAGACTGCCGTTGAAGACGTACCGAAGTCCAACAGAACCACGAGAGCTGATAAAATCAATCTGCAACTTACAAAATCTTACAATATCAGCAAAGAAATTGCAAGATCTCACGACCAGAGCTTAAGTCACGGTCTACAATGGGTAAAAGATGGTCAACCACAATGCATGCCAGACAAGTTGGTACAACTATTCTTGAACTGGCGTGATGAAATGAGTGTGCATCTGAAATAATATTCTCTACTGGGAAAACCGCGTGAGTGTGCCACGTCGTACCCACCAGCGTATTCTTAAGCTGCTCCATGAAGCTCACCAGGGTATTCTCGTCATGATAGGCATGACAAGATCCCTCGTCTGGTAGTCTGATATAGATGCCGAAATAGATTACTGCTCTCGACGCTGTCCGCAGTGCCTTCGGCACTCTCCAATGCCACGTAATGCAGAGTCAGTGTCTTGGCCAGAACCGCAGGAATGCAGGGATGCCGTCCGAATTGGACTACGCTGGGCCATTCGAGGCGAAAATCCTTCCTGCAGTTATTAATGTACTTTGTCAGGTTCGTTACTGGGATGATTTGTTGAGGTATTAGTTGTAGGGTATATATGAGAACTTATGTAGCAGCGCGATACATAAGGAAGGGAAGACGATAGAGACCGAGAGAAAAAAGCGCCTCTTTGCATTTTATGTGAAGGCCTAATAGGCGGAATCTGTCAAAGCGTGGAATGAGGTTGCCCTTCAAATGCAATGGGACGTATGATGGTATATCGGCCTTATTGCGTATCTTAAATACATGCAGGAGGTACGACTTCTCAGTAGCACAGGGAAGTCTTCCAGCTCTAGCATACTCTTGCACTATGAGCATTGCGCCTTGAACAACGTCGTCCGACCTTGTGAACACCCAGCTTGTTGAATCATCGGCGTACAGGCCGTGCGGCACGCTCAGAAGTTTGTCAGAGAGTGGTGGTAGCTTTGCCTTGGACACGTTGAGAAGTATGAGTGAGAGAACCAACGACAACTTCTGTCACTGCGTAGAAACCCGATCAATGCATACCATTGGTTATGTGGCGCTGGGTGTGCGTTGTTCATTGATGAACCTGTTTGATGCCATCCTAAAGCGCTCGATATGTGACACTCTGTCTGTACCGCTCTTCTCTGAACGTCTTCGATAACAACTTCGGTAACTGGGTACATGCCATTGCCCACTTATCGCTTTTAAAATGAAAAAAATAGACGTGAAGATTCCCCCAATGCGCGGCGTAATCAAACCTGCACTACGCGCGGACTTCGCGGCGGCCCCACTGAATGGAACAACTTGTGCAGTGAAAACCGCGAGAAAGGAGCCAGTCTGCACACATAATTCGAAGTTGGCAATACGGTGTGTTGCTACACTGCTTCAGTGCTAATCACATTCACGTCATCATTCATCGTGAGATGGGTTATGTCGTAATCTTTAATACGATTGGCATTTTTAGGGAACTTTTTCCCCATTGTGGTGTCTTAGTCTGTCTATTGTTGTCTCTAACCGTTTTCCCGCCAATTCACTGGGTAAGTGGATCACAGAGTAGATCATGGTCTCATAGGCTGCTTAGTTCAAGGAACTGGGTTCGAAACCAAACGTCGCACCACCTTGGGTCGCTAGGTATGTGACACCCAGCTTGTGCCGCTCTTCCATGACAAAATTATCCTTTAAAATTTATGTGGTGGTGGGTGCAATATATACCCCGTGTTATATATGCTCATGCAATCTTGTCAGGCTATATTTTAACACACGCGCTTCACGCGCACTTCACAGGGCATCATGAGGGAGGAGTCAGGCTGCATATTTCCGCCTCATACATGACGCGTTTCGGTGTTGGTAACACGTTGTGTCGCTATATTTCCTCAAAGCTAATCGCGCGTTGACATTCATCGTGAAGCGGGTTCTGCTAGAATATTTTTACAACGTGCCATGACCAGGCTATACGTGCCTTCACGTGACTTTATTTATATTTATTTTGAGGCGTTGCGCATAGTTCCTGTCGTTGGTTCCTATGAAATCCGTACGCATTGCAGTGATATTAGAGCGGAGCGTTTCTTGGCTCATATCCAAGGCACTTTGCGGTAGATAGGTTCCTGTCTTTCCTCGTTTCGGGGCTCTTCAATAAAAAGGAAGGTAAAGTTGCCGATGGTGTGATAGAACTTTGGACTCCCAGCAAAGCAGTCGGGTGCTTTATACGTTAGGCCATGGTCGCACGCATGTTCCGTACCCACACCGAATAGCTTGTTGAGATGACTAGCGCGCACGTCGTGTCACATAGCATGAGTGAGAGCCCATGCACGTGTCACTCTTCGTTTGGCCATATGCTTATCAATGCATTTCCCGTGCGTCATGAGTGGGGGCGTGCCATTTCCTTCCAGTTTTGCCTCATGGTAGCTAACGCTTTCCGAGGCTATGTTTGAATGTACCACCCTCTCGATCGGTCCACATTGCCCAGTTCTTTCTGGTAGACTATAACTATACGAAGACGCTGTACGGCGCCGCTCTTCGCGGTCAGCCCACATTGCCCAGTTCTTTCCTTGTACACGATATCTTCGGAATACCAACCCAGGCTACCCTGTTCTTTCAGGTGGACTATAACAATACGAAGAAGTTGTGCGGTGCAGCCTTCACGATCTGGCCAGGCCATAAGGTATCCTGAGTAAAAGACTTGCGTCTCTGAGACACAATTACTTGCTTTGCACAGTCACGTTGGTCCCTCTATAGTAACCCTTGGCAGAAGCAAAGATCCTTATATAGCCAGCTCATTGCAAAATGCTTCCCATAACGTCGCTTTCTACAGTGCAGGATCTGTATAGCTTTTCTTTTATTTGTTCATTTCGCTTGAAGAGAAAACATTCGTTAGTGCTGTCAAGAGCTCAAAAAATTAAAGTATTTGATGAAACCTCCTGATCGCATGGAATACCTAAATCGCTGTATGTTGCTGTCAACATGCATGACTATAAAATTACGTTCTTTAATTCGTCTCAGAAAATAAAGTCATTCTGTCACATAATATATATCCACTCAAATTTAGGACTGCACGTCGTTACAAAGCTCAATCATTGTCTGTATAATTGAAACATGATCCCTTGCGTACTGTTCAATCTGAAGCATTGATTCTTCTTTGAAGTTCCTCTTATTTCAGTTGAAACATAAATCTTGCTTAAGGTAGTGCAAGGAGTATTTCCTGCTGTATAAGTGTATTCCGCGAACAATGCTTATTTTGTGCATTATCGCAGCCGGCCCCTTCTATATATAGCCGTCGTTTCCTAATAGGCGTTTCGTACGATGTTCTTAGTCTTAGCTGTTGTCTTCCAGGCAGAAACCCAAACGCGGAAGTGGAGGAAGAATACACTGTAATCTCCTTACTCCACGACGGTAACATAAAGCCCTCAGCAGGCTTCACTTGGGTAACTTTCCTCTAACTGACTTTCGTGTAGATACGTTTCTTTATTTGTTGTCTCCAACTGCTCGCCTCATTTGCCCAATCCGGATCATTTCCTCGCTGTTTCCATTACTCGCACCGAAAATCTGAGGTTAGCCAGGCACGAAAGCTGGGAAAGAAATACAGATTACGACGCATTTCTAAACGTGTAGTGCCTTTTTACGGGTGCTTTCTGTCATTTTACCTTTACGACTTTTCGGACTCCTGGAGGCTGTTATATGTCTTTTTGATGTGCAGAAAATAAAAACAGCTCTTTAAGGATTTAATCGAGTGCGAAAATAGGAAACAAATTATTACTTGCGGCAGTATGTGTTGGCAACGAAAGTGCGCTAGTTTAGGGAATATTGAATGCCAAGAGAAGAATCTGGAAAAATGTTGAGAAATTGAGGAAAGTACACTTATTCCGAGCAAACTCCCTTCCTTGAATAATTGAAAAGGCATTCACTATATAGTGCACGATGTTTTCTTTGTGTGCTACCACGTTTTCACTACTTTTGAAGGCAAAACTGATGAGACAGAGTTTGATAATTTCCATTTAAGAACAATTTGCTATAGCGACATTAAGCCAAGCATTCGGTTCACCGGGGACGCTTGTTTTCCTTAGCTATGCGCGATGTATTTGGCTTTATAATCTAAGATTACAGGCAAAGCAACGCGTGTCATTTTCCTGCGGCACGATTATGATTCAAGGACCTTTATGGCGCAAGAGGCAGGGAAGGGCAAAGGGCGCCAGTTTCCTGCGGTACGAGTATTCTTACTGGCAGTACTAATACAGCTGTTCTGAATGAAGTTCCCGGAAAAGGACTTATTCTCGTATATATTTCGCAAGGATTCGGCCACATGAGATTTTTGGGAAAGTAAGTGCTACGACAGTGCATCTCGCAGCATATATTCAAGGCGAATAGCTTCAAAAAATAGAGCTAATCACTTAACTCAGGAAAGGGTATTGGCTTGCTTCAACTCGACATCAATCCGGCTACCACAGGAAAACATCGTAAATTATCTAAGTTGAGAGCATGTTGTCGGACAAATAATGTGTGTCGCTTTGAGCAGTTTAATAAAGGAGGCGTATCTGAGCCCATCTTGAAAGTGGAGCGTTTTGAAGCAATCTATATCGTGCGAGCAAAGACATACGTGGGAAAGAATAGCTTACAATAGGAGCTGAATTGGACTCCTTTTTGCTCTCTGCTTCATATAAAACTGTTTCAAAGGCAGCTAACGTCTGTACAAACAACAGTGCAATGGCATTTCCCATTATTCTTATTAGCATTTATTACTGGCTTTAAAATCTAGGCAGACCTTCCTTCACATTCCTGTGCGCGATGGCGGGCACAATTCCGCGCTATGTAAGCAAAAAATCCAATTCAGGCAATTGAGCAGATTTTCTTGCTTCGAAGGCGAGCAGGGTCAGATTCAAATACATTTGGGGAATGTATTGCATAAACGCACCTGGATGCGCTCTCCAGTTCTTGCTCATACAGTTGAGGGGAGAGCGGGGGGGGGGGTGGCTGCAATTTTGTGATCCTCTGAAGTGACATAGTTTCTAAGTTGGCCTAATACTTTGCTTACTTTTCTCCCTGTCCTATCGTATTCTTGTTTCTTTTTTCACTATTCACACCGTTTCTGCAATGAGTACAAAACTGAAATAGGAATGCATTCAAGCATGTTTTGTTTCTTTTCCGTTTATTCTTAACTTTTCTCCTTTGCCGGCATCAGGTATCGGCCTCGCGTTTTCACTCAGTGAAGAGCCACATTTGGACATTCTCTGAAATACGAACGGCGATCTAGATTTCTGTTTGTAGACTGTGCTCTTCTTCTCTTGCTAGGCCCAGCGGAATTAGGTAACAAATGCTGCAATATTTGGAAGCAAATTATTTTGAAACTTCCGTGGATGCTACACCGAAACTCGCCATGCGAGTTAGGAACGGCGCGCCAGATTACTCTATGGTGAAAAAGAGGATACAACTTCAGCGTGTTCTGGAAATTGAAATTCGAGCTGTAGCAAACAGACACCGTCAATATCAGTGGAAAGTTTTCGAGACAAATTGGCGAAACAATCAGAGAGGGCGAGCTCTTTCTCTCCTTTTTAAATGAGAAATACGCTTTTACTCTTTCAAAGCGAACACGCTAGAAGAACGGTATCGCAAACAAGAAGCTCGTAGAATCTCGATTTTGTTCTTGACTTATTGGTTATCGGAGCATCGCTGGCGACAACACCTTTTTACGAATTTATGCTAGGCGTCGCGAAGCTGATAGACACGACATGCAACTGGTTTTTAATTTATCTACTTCACGACGGAGTGAAGAAGAAAATCCCCGGTAGAAGCTTTTCCTTTCCTCTATTACTAGGTACCTTTCTTTACCTTCTTCCCTAGGGCTTGACGTGACTGGTGTTCTCGCCGAGTAAACTCGACTGAACCCCGAGGTACTGCATTATTAAAGTGGGTGGATACCGGAGACTGTGAAAAGCAAGGTTGAAAAGTGGTGACTTGGTGGCCATCCAGACAACCGTGGAAGACACGTGCGTACAGATAGGTTTTAATATGGATTGTAGCTCGAGCCAATCCTGGCCTGCAGTGCAACCAGAAGCGTGGCTAGACCGAAACTAATCACGCTATCTCATTACAGTCGCTCAGGTGTAGACTGCGAGCTAAAGTTTCTTGGCCTTTCTATCTGCGTTTTGCCAGTGTCTTGCTGAGTAGACAATAGCATAGCTGAGGGGGGAGGGATATACAACTGCGGCGCAGAGAGAGACAGAATAGAGTTCTATACCCTTACATTTATATTGTCTATGGGAGCTGCAAGCAGGGCGGTTCTGCAAGCATTGGAATGGTGGTTAGTAGATTGATTTGCCTAAACTTCCTTCTTCTAGCTTTAAACAGGATCCTAACTTTGCAAGCTTATCATTTTCAAGACAGTACTGCATTGCATATAATTAAGTGAACAATATTAGAACTGTCCGACGGCGTGATTTGAACACGGTATATAGCACAGGAGACTAATATTGATACCATTACGCCAAAGATGCATGGACAAGTGTAACCACCGAATGTATCAGCGATTATAACTATTCGCAGAGTTTTATTGCAGTCTGAATGAAAATAAGCATAGATTTCTCTAAAATTTAGACCTATGAAAGCAGAAATTGTGCGATAAGTGAACCCATGTCACGAAAATCGCACAATTTTAAGTACTAACCATTATTCCCATGGGGACTGAACGATCGCAGAGCCAGAGTTCCTTCTAGTAATTATTAGAGGAAACTCTGTAAGAGAAAGCACCAAGACCTAAAAATTCGATCACGGGCTAGTTGACATATTCTTCTCGAAAACTCAGTTTATAAAGCGCAAGTGGACAGGGTATAAAGGAGCACAAATGAAGTAAACAGGCACTGACTTCCAGCTACGTTGTTTTGAAGTCGTGAAAACAACTCTTTTATACGTAGGCATATGTTATCAAACAACCAATACGCATCATGGAGGATCAGTCAGAAACGGCAGTTCCTAATTGCTAATATTTACCTGACTATGCTTTGTAAAGCGTATACTCTTCCCACAAGTGGTGTCTCAACCTTGAGAGAGATACTGTTATGTTACATTGCTTGTCCCAATGACTATGCGCTCTCCAACGATTTCCTAAGAATGACTGTAACACATTGTATATCAGCGACATTTTCTGAATACGAAAAAAGTGCTTCTCCTCATATTGGTTGCGCCACATGCCGCGATCTACGATCTCATGGTGATCGCGATTCAAGCCAGATAAGGGGCACATGAAAAGCATTCCTTTCACGTATTTGGCGTATATGAAAAGCAAGACTTCAAGCTGAAATCTCAGGCTGTAGGAGTGCCATATCTTTTATAGTGCGTCCTATCATGCTTTATCCAGGCACACGCGCATGACGATATGAGAGCTGGTCGCCATAAGCCACTTTCAGGCTTACCTCGACTTCGGTAGAGCGGATAAGGCATCCCTCCCGTTCAACTGGGTCAAGCAGATTCTACAGCGAACCACCCGTATTGAATAGATGCCCTGCTCTATCGGACATCGACCGGTGCTGTGCGCGTAGGGCCATTCAACGGAATTATTATCGCGAGTTTGCGCACTTAGCAGCGAAGGGCTCGTTAAGAATCATTTATACTTCTGAACTATGTTTAATGTGATCTTAGCATCTGAAATGCTGACCATTAAACATTCGTCGCCCTCAGAAAACCAGTTTCACAAGAACAATTCTTTTCTCCAGGCTTGTGTGGTAAATTATGTCTCGTGTTAGTAGTTACAGAAAAGCTCAGAGTTCTTTTACGCAGCATAAAAGGCGTGAACTGAATGTGAATATGCGATAATTTAATTAAGAAGCAATTGCAGGCGTTAGAAGTAGCTTTCTTTGAAGCGTTCTACCCTGATGAAAAGTATCCAGTGTGCTAATGAACCTAACTATGGCAACGTACTCCTTAGTTACAAATTGTACGGCTCCGGTTTATATTGAAGAATTGAACGGAAATGAGCACGTAGCCCAAAATAACTGGTGTCAAGTTATGTGTTGAAATTGCTTCATTACCCAAGCGCCACCGCTTGTGACTAAGACGTGAAATAATTTAATTACTTTAATCAGTGAATGCTTGCTGCATTTTTTTCTTTCTCGTCCTCTTTTTTGTTACGGTTGAACTGCTCCCTGGCAGATAATTTTTTGTATTGAGTTTATTCGAATAAATTCTATAAAGTTCTTTTTTAGGTGTGTGAAATATAATATTAAAGAAGAACACTGCATTCGAACCTTTAATGCCGCGAAAGAACGCGTTTTCGTCTCTGTTTATGAATGTAACTTGAAACTGACAACGGAAGTTTCGAGTGCACTCGTGCAAATTAACTTAACTGTGAGCCTGAATTAAGAACAAATTCGGTTGCTTTACTGATGCTGTGGTCTAAATACTTTTGCTCACGGGTGCGCGTTACACGTTTCGTCGCATAACGCTCGTTTTTAAGGCTGCTGGCTTCTGAGAAGAATGTGACCGCAAATATTCAGCATTGTTTGAAATGACATGTATATAGCACTTTCGTTGCAAAAAGCTATTGTCTTCGCGTGGTCGACTATAGGAAAAACGACAGCTAGATTTCTAGCTCTTTACTTCATTTCGATGTCACCATTAGTGTTTACTGAGTAATCCAAGACGCTCTGGGCAATCACCAATCATATATGTAAGTGTGTTTAAAATTCCATCAAGAATGACCAGCCACCACCATCGGACCAGTCACATACTAGCTCGCTATCATATATTTTCAAAATATATGGTCTTGTACTGCATGCATGTTCAAGATTTAGACCTAATGTACTATAGAAGTATGTTAGGTATATACCTCGTATACTACACAAGTTGTTTACATCTATTATCAAACAGATTTTATCTCGGTTGCTGCATTCGTCATGTCCTTTCAATAAGTATTATACGTATTTGAAGGATATAATCTTCGCCTATCAGTCATTTACAGATGAAGCATTCTTAAGTTACAAATGAAAAGGTGTAAGAGATTGATCCCAATTTGAAAACCTAAAGCATATTGCCAGTGTGGTGTTAACACAGTCGCGACTGCGTTTTTAGGGAGCGTGCTGCGAGGCTGACTGATTCATGATGATTGGCAATCACAGCAACGCAAGGAGCACCAGATAACATTTCTTGCCTTCATCACCATATTGAACTAATAAGTAAATACGTCAAGGAGTGAATTCATTTTTTTGCTTATTTGCTTTATTGTTATGGTTTGTTGTTGTATTCTGCCTTAATAAATTCCATATTACCGTTTCATTGAAACCCACTCGCCCCTACATTGCATTCGGTTTTGAAGGTATTTGGAATAAAGAAATAACTAAATAAATAAATAAATAATACAATTAGTTTTGTGGGCTTGTCCCATCTCCTCCCACTTCTTACCCCGAATTTCGTTCTACCTCACTTTAGACATATATTGATGTTGTCCGTATGAATATTCTTTGCGTTATTTTCGCTATGAGCTTTTTGTTATTCATATAAGCGCCATCGGTTTTTACTTTAACGGCGTACAGTACTTAGACTTATATATTATCACTTCTTTTATTTAAGAGTGCAGTCATGCTAATTAACAGAAAGTTATCGGGAAGCTCCACTGTGGAAAAAGAAATTCACCAGACACACTGCATTTACCTATCGCGGCATTTACTTTGCGTTTCTTCTCTTCAATATGCCGTCCACGAGAACGTGGATAAGTCCAGTGAATTTCCGCATTCAATGCTATTGCACGCTAGTTTGGGCGATGCGATGTGCGCCGTCTCCTATTATGACGCAACCTTAAAAACCCCAAAAATACGCCATTTTGTTTCCAGTTGCATTTTTTCTATTTGCCTCGCTTCTTCAACCAGATGATTGCCCGAGCAGCGCAAGCAATAACCAAACTGCCAAGAAACCGCAAGAAAGACAGGCGTTAGAATGAGTAAAACTAATTGCGTCTATACAACACACTGAAAATAGAGGAAAGGAAACGATTCGCACAGACACTGCAACCGTGGCGACGCGTCAGGGCTGCAGCGATATCGTTCACGCACTGATGTTAAAGCAAAGGCATTGAAATATGGTTTTAAGACATTTTCTCCTTGGTCAGTCCGTACGCATAAAAGAAGAAGAAAAAGCTGATTATGATCGAGGTTCTTTTTCGCCATCCTAAGTTGCTATAACTCTAGGAGTCAGTCTGAATCGACTATATGCTCCAGTGATTCAGTGGCAGCTCCTTTGTCACGAGTTTCTCGCCAGCTCTTTCTTCACAACATCTGGAGTGACCATTTGTCTCCATTGGAAACTTCTTCCGCACCATATATCCTAATTTGCGGTTTCTCAGCAATTCTAAAGCAGTGAATGCACGACTGAATGCCATATTCGTTCGGCAGTTACGTGTGAAGCGCATCTTGAATTTTGCAGTTGCTGTATGGTGTGGCGCGCTTTGTGGTTACAATACAGCGAGCTAGTTTTTGCCTCTCTATCCCGTATCTCGAAATTTTTTATCACAGTAAACAGGAGTCGTTCTCATACACAATCACCTAACGTTATTCTCAAAGAGCCGATTTAGGAAGTTAACAGGCGAAGACGTATTGTCTCAGCATCAGACGCAACTTACAC
The DNA here is from genome assembly GCF_050947875.1 of Dermacentor variabilis. Classification (NCBI taxonomy): domain Eukaryota; kingdom Metazoa; phylum Arthropoda; class Arachnida; order Ixodida; family Ixodidae; genus Dermacentor; species Dermacentor variabilis. Next base: position 64,686,380 of record NC_134571.1, on the reverse strand, counting down.
AGGATAGGTACACTGCCAGTTTCGTAATGATATTCGAGGAATGCATGAGCAGGGCGTTTAATTGCAGCATTGTAGGAAGAATACCTCGTTGGTATGCTATACAATTGAGTCCAAGCCCTGTACATTTTTTTCGGAGTCATAGAATGCATTGAATGTCTGACTAACGAAGCGGATCCAATATTACTATGCAATTAACCGTGTAATGCCCAAACACCCCAACAATAGTTATAACAACATGTTCACTTACATCTCTAATAGGAGAGAGTATAGAGGGAGAATAAAATATTTAAATGATTGGCTCTAGCCCTATTTGGGGACGTACATGAGTGGGAGGGAGCTAAGTGTGACCCACTATGTTAGTTTCTCACGCATTGTTCTACAGAAGATTTATATGTATTGAATCTTTGACAATAGCCCGTGCTCGGACGCAGTCTTCAAGCGATGTCACCTGCTTTAGCGAGAACGCTTTCCGGAAGTACTCGAGCATTTTTCATTTCCACAAGAGGTGAGGAACATTCGGAGTAATTTACCTTTAAGCACGCATAACATTTCCCTTGCGGAGGCAGTTGCTGGTGGTTGGGGTCGTAGCGTTGCAGTCACCATTGTCATAAGGCGATGATGTCATAATGGCGCAAACAGCGCGAAAACGGGACAAAATATTGAGAAGAATGGACAACACAGATTTTTGCCTTTGGCGCTGTTTGCCGTCGTATGCCGTCAAAGCAACAATCACGGCTAACAACCACTTTGTGAAGTCGTCGTCTCTCGTGGTGTACGGTGTTCTCGCTTTGGTTATAAGGACTTGTGCCCGTCGAGGTAGCCCTCGGGAAAGAGGATCTCCTGGATGAGGGCTTGCAGCCATGAGGTTTTATCTGCGGTCTTCCTGGAGACACCGTCATTCCACTTTAGCGCGTTGCTGTACTACATCCGGGAACAAGTCAATGGTTTGGGAGCTATGATTGAGTCGTGCCTCGCTCGCCAGCTCATGGGCGCGCTCGTCTTAGGGGTTTTCAACATGACCTTGCACCGACTTGATGGTACCCATATTACCTAGCTGTATCTCTAAAAATGAGCCCCGTGAATTCTTGAAGCGGTAGGTTGTAGTATTAGGCCATTGGGGGGGGGGGGGAGGTCCCTTCCGGGCAAGCAGTGCTATGGTTCTCTCAGAATATAGGATAATATTTGCGATCTGCACAGGCTTTTCCATGCTGCCGATGACTGACTGGACGAAATAAGTACGATCCAAAATAGCGTAGCGTTTCACTTCCGTCTTCCCTTGTTCAAATTCTCAATCTGTCGTGCGGGTGCAATATTTTGTGCATGCCATGACTGCCTCCGTTGAGCTGCAGGGCGTCAAGAACCGCCAAAGTACACGCAGTGTCCTTTATCTGCATTTGAAGGCACCTGTTCAATGGCGTTGGTGCACATGCGTTCATCGGTTCGTCTTACCTGGCAAGGGTTTCATCTCCACTAAAAGCATTACGATCTCATCCACTACGAGCTCGTCTTCCCAGGGTGGGAAGTGAGGGGGCAGGCGGTTCAGCTCCCAACACTTCACGTATCCACTGTTATTGAGCAGCAGGTACTGACCTTGGATGGTGAGTGTACGGCGTTCCTTTGTACCTATCGCTCGTCTCTTAATTGTCATTTCGGTAGTTCGCATAGCCGCGTGGCGATACAACTCTTTCACCTTTGTATGTCGGATAAGACCAGCGACTACGCGTAGTGCCACCTAAACAGTACATACATTGATTCGAGTGCGTTGTTCGCTTCCTTGTGAAACCGACGCGCGAGGCACCATACCTTGCCTGCGCCACAAGGATGGCCTGTATGCCCCTGACTTTAATAGTGCCCTCATTAATAGTCATCATAAATATGTGTTTCATATATTTGTGATGAGGTGGAGGAGCTTATGGCACAAATTTGACTGAAGCTAGAGTAGCCATACCCTTGCCACCGCTTTTTCACTTGCAGGAACCCTTAGTGTTCAGATCCAGCCTTTCTCAGCTGATCTGCCACTCATACCGAGTTTTACGTCGGCTCTCTCCCTTGGCGTTTTCTTTATGAATGTGAATTTTGTCTTGTCTGTGAATACTGCATTCCCACGGGAGCGAGAGCCGGCTCGGAAACCGTTAACGGTTCCTGGAGCTTTCGAGCAGTCCGAATTGTGGTGCGGTAATTCTTTCGCCAACTAGGTAGAACCAAAATGTAGAGTGAACTAGTGAGGAAAACATATTGAAATTGGACTATAGATCAAAATTTATTAGTACAGTCAGTATGGATTAGTTGTTTTCCTGCCCTATCCAAAATTGAACGCTCGCTCCAGCGTTTCAAGGACGTTGGTATCGGCTAGCGTTGTTCCTCACGCCGAATTCAGGATTTTGAAGTATAAAAGTCAATGTAGCATACGTTGGGCATTACAAAGTTGGACATTACAAAACGAGAGGAAAGCTTCAGTCCATAGCTAAATATTCTACCAGAGGACTTGCGTTCTTAATGCTTCGATGAACGCAACTCCAAAGCATTGTTTAGTAACAAGTCACTCTACCTTCCAACGATTCACATTGCTGTCCCAAGTCATCCTTTCGGCAAGAATACGTGGTTTCGTCAAGGCCTGGAACCTGCCTCCCCCCCCCCCCTCTCCCTTTTGAAGAGAAGCACGAGACAGCCGAGCAAGAAAGTGCTCTCTCGTATATAATTCGCGAATGCCGAGATGTTCTAGCATGCAAACGCGGAAAGGAAAGGCGCATCACGAAACCTTAATAACGACTGCGATGTGAGCCACGAAGAAGGGATGGCTAAGCAAAGAGGGCGGCTGCCCCTTAAGCTCGCAAATGAAAATTTCATTCGAGCTATTAAGTTGCTTGTTTCTTTAAGGTAGACGGACACTCGCAAGTATCGCTGAGGACGGATTTGCTCTTCCTGGCGGCACTGATTAGACGTGAACGTCTGAGAAGACTTGGATAACAGCGCTTGTTATGCTTAATTAGCCTTCATGAAAAATAGTATACTTAGGGCTGACTTGAACCAGTTGCAAGAAATTGCTGGCGGCACATGGGGCGAAATGTTATTTATACCTTCCCACACGTCTAAGACTATTAAGTGGGCGAAATTAATTTACCGTTGTACGTTAAAGGGACACTTGAGAAACACATTGTCGCGCTAGACTGAGAAAACGAGGCATCTTTAATAAAGATTTTGTCATTATTAGCGAGAACAGACGCTTTTGTGAGCAAGAAATGCAAAATGAAAAATTGGAGTGGCACTATTTATTGTGAACTATGTCACCTCTCATAAAACATCAGCACTGGCTTATTGACAGAAAGCGGCATAGTGGGAAGCGTTACCTGAAAATCGTGTCAGCTTGTCTGTTTAGCGCGGTCAATCCAACTTGAGAAAAAGCAGCGGCACCTGTGATGACAATTTCCTACAAAAAAATATAATATATTGCTACACAGGACACCATCCTACCATTCTGCACAAATAATTTACAATTCCAGCTCAGGCTACAATACTTCTTCGTATCCTAAAATTGGCTCGATTGTCTCGCGCAACCATGCAAGGGGAACGATCGCCACCTGGACAAACGGAGACCTCACCATGGTGCCATTATTGAAAGGCAAAAAGAAAGCATTACACCGAAAATTAAATGAAACATTTAGATTTTACGTGCCAAAACTGCTACATGACTATGAGGTACACCGGACCAATGGACACCAGAATAATTTCTACCCCTTTGAGTTCGCTAACGTGCACCTAAATTAAAGTACACGGGCGTTTTTGCATTTCGCACCCATCGAAATGCGCCCGCCGCAGCCGGAATCGCAACCGCGCCCTCGAGCTCGGCAGTGCAAAGCCATAGCCGCTGGGCTGCCGCACCGCGTAGACTACGCCCACTTCATACAAATTAGCATGCGCATAATTCACGCCTAACGTAATTCCTCTTTGAAATTGCCAGTGCTCTTTTTTTTTATGGATAAACAGTGCGCTTGATCACCACTTCTGCAAGGTCTTCGGTAGCTGTTCGGATCTATAAATATATAGCGTAAGTGCTTCGTGGTATGCCAGAAAAACGTATATGGATGGCAGTGTACTGCGTCGAAAGGCCCCATAGCAGCTACAGCGGTAGCCTAGATGGAAACAAAATAAAAAAAGAATCAGTAAATAAACGCTGATTTCTCTACCGAAAAAGCAGACTGCTGCCGCGGATCAATGACTGCGCAAGGTAGCTCCATTGCAATGTATTCCTTCACATAATCTAGTAGCACTAGTGATACAACTCAACCACTGCTAACAGAAGCAATGCTCAAGATAGGTTCTCACCTTAACGCCACTCTACACTGCGGTTCGCGCTATCGGTGAAAGGCTGAAATTCGTAGCTCTTGGTCCTGTCAGATGCGTGAGTTGGGAAATACTATTTCAAGGATGTACACTTCTACAACGCAATACACAGGGCGGATTGTGACGATAGCGGAATATTGGAGCGAATTGTTGCGTGTGGTGTGTGTAAGCCATGCGGTGTGTGTACGGTTCAGGTACGTTGGAGCTTGGTGACGAGCATCTTGGCCACAAAAATAGCGTTGTGAGCTTGTAACCGGCCTCGCCCAACTCAGCCGAAGGGAACGAGCAACAGTGCTGAACAACGGGACTTGACTGAGACAGACGAAGCGTTGTCGTCTGTCTCAATCACGTCGCGTTATCCGGCGCTGTTACTCGTTTTCTTCGAACATGTACCAACCAGCCCAAGTGAGCACGTTATTGAATCTCAGACGACTATATCCGTGTTGACAAACATAGCGGTGTCTTAAATATCTAAAGTAAGTTAGATAGTGCTCTTCTGCACCCTCCACTTGATGTTGCCGCACATTTGCTCCTTTCGCAATAATTTACATGTTTTATCTAAATCACAACATTCGTTTAATATTCCTGTAATGACTATGTTGTGGTCAAGGAAAGTTAAACCGCGCTATGCAACTGCTTCTTTTTTTTTGGTGGACACTGTAATGAGGCACGAACGCGTGGTATGACATTGTGGGATTGCAGTGCACGCCGATAAAACAGCAGGACGTAGCGCCGAACCTAAGCGATGATAGAAGACGCCCCCACAGTGCAGACGACATGATGGCTTTCTTGTATGATTGTTAACTCTTCTTCTTATATAACAGAAAAGCTAAAAAAAGCCGCAGTTGAGCTTCGCTTTGTTAGTTTTAGTGTCTGGACGCTCGCTTTGCTATCGTTATAGTATACCACAAGGCCAGCAATCTGTCACTTAGAGAGCCCGTATATCCGAAAGCTCACAGGGAAAGCGAAGCCGCACACCCCGAGATCCCCGACGGGACGTGCTGGTCTTATATGCTGTTGCTGCAGCGCCCTCGTCATCTTCTAAAGTACTATTGGCCTAGTGCCTGCGAGTGAACCTTGATTAATGCCTGGCATTATCTCTCCGCTTACGGACGCAGGCCATTTTCCGCTCTTTGACTCCGCCATTTTCGCTCATACATAGTGCATTTCAAGTCGCAAAACGATAAAGAAGTTGACTTGCTAGCAACTTCGCCTTCTGATGCGTCAATTTTTTTAATATCCCTGCTTTTTCTTTTATATAACGACGGGTTTTCTTAGCTTTCAATGAGAACTAGTGGCCGCCATGCAGTCAGAATGAAACCACCATGGTTGCTTAGTAGCTTTTAAGTTGCCTTGGTAAGTACGTGTTCGCGGGATAAAGTCCCGGCCACAAGGCCCCATTTCGATGGGAACGAAATGCAAAAAAAAACAGGCGTGTATTTAGATTAAGGCGCACATTAAAGAACCCCAGGTGGTAAAAGCCCCCAATTATGGTGTCCCTCACAATTAGATCGTTAATTTCGCACGTATAACCCCACAATGTAATTTTTAGTCAGAATGAACGCGACCAACTTCACTCAAGGCAAATCTACACTCTGACCTTTTTCATTCCTACAAAGTCCAGCTGGTTGTTGGGCCTTATGAAATATTGTAGATCACCAAACCTATAGGTACGAGTGGGATTAATTAAAGCAAGTATTAACTGGCTCGATAGAACCTTTCATAATTACATTGCTGTGTTCTGCCATTAGGTAGTTGTAGAGGGACACTTCACAAGTCAGTAGCCAAGGCGACATCACCATATAACACGGTACGAGTTTGTGGTGTCAGTTATGTTAACTGTCGTCGCGCTACGCTTGCGAAATCGTGGCATCTGTTCGTAACGAACAGCGAATGTCCTTGAGGTGTTGGTTTCTCTTTGGGAAACCTACCAAAGAAACACTTGAAATGCTTAAAACGACGTTTATGGAGGGGGAACTGAGCCGTATGCAAGTTTTTGAGTGGTTCGAGGTGTTATCAACAGGGGAAACAGCGTTAATGTCCAAGCTCAGTCTGGCTGTCCTTGCACCAGTCGTACCTATAGGAGACCGTCGAAAAGGTTCGACGAAAGACTAAGGAGAGTCATCATCACACAATTGACAACATTTCAGAAGCTGCTGGCATTCCTTGGAGCTCACGGGAGTTGATCACGAGAGTGGAAATAGGCATGAGACGATTTGCCAGGATGTTTGCTTCGGGCCTGCTCGCAGAGGACAAAAAGCAAGACACACACATTGTTTAACTTTGTGCCAGGATCTCGAAAAATCACGCCGGAAGCGGCGTAGACCTTCTATCAAAGGTCGTCACAGGTGAAGTAAGCTGATGCTACGGGTATGACTCCGAAAACAAGTAAATTTCGAGCCAGTTGGAGACCATCTTATTCATTAGTACTAAAAAAATGCTGCGAGTGCACTTGCGTAAAGATGATCAGCTTCGTTTCACGTGTCAATGACCAATTTCACTCCGAATCATTAGGCTGATTAAGAAACAATATGACGGGGAAACGTTTCAAGTTGTGGAGTGCGGGTGTCGGGTTGCTCCATCATATGGTGGCACCGGAGCTCTATCTGTTTTTAATGCCTATTAGGTATGGGCCGGCGTTACCCACACATCTGTTCTTTGGGCCGAGTACCGTCTTAGTATTTTATTTAATATTAACGAAAAAATTTCAATCAATGAAGGGGACTTACCTATGTACACGAGGTGAAGGCAGCTTTGCAGACAGCGCTCAACAGCATTAAGCTAGAAAATATCAAGAGTTACTTCGTACAGCGGGAGAAAAACTTATACAAATGCATTCACTGCGCCAGCAGTTATTTCGAAGGGAAGGAAGTGCTTCTTGTCGTAAATAGAAGTCTCCTTTTTTTTTTACAGTTTCCTTTGCTTGAGGGGCTGCGAGAGGTTATCCTCCACCGTAGTAAGTGGCCATCGATGAAAAAGCACGTCGTATTTTGGCTAAGTGGGGAGATTTATGGTGCGACAATTCATGGAGTGCTTTTGACAGGTCTGAAAAATCAGAAGAAATAAAGAGGATTATTTTATCATGAAAAATGGGGGTTCGACATTGGTATTTTAGGCGGAAAGGTCTACTTATTTCTTCAAAAATGGGTACCGCGCGCCATCAACATTATGCATTCCAAATCGGGCTGCCCGAGACAAACACGTTTGTTTCACGTGCACTTTTCGAGGTTCCAATGGCTTCGACCCTTTGACATAAAACTAAAATTTTAACTTACTATATCTAAAAGGGAGCATTAGGATGTTTTTTAGGATTACCTTTCGGGGAACGCAATGCGTCGTTAAAAAGGCATACATTGCATAACATATGTAAGGTAATGTGGACACCTATTGGTATTATTACGAAAATGCACTTTCGCCTAATATTTTAACATGTTACGCAAACACAGAGAACAAATAGCTTAATAAACAAGCACCGTGCTTAAACGACCATCTACAAAGGAGGACCTAACTTGCTCTACGAAACTATGCATTGCACGATTTCAAGTGGTAGTAGAATAGATACCCATAATGTGCTTTGATATATCAGTTATTTTTATACATTATAGTTTTGCTATTTGAACACTAACTCATTAGGACGCTGTGATAACCGGATCGTGATGCCCTGAAGAACAATTCCTAATGCATGGCAGATTATTGTCTATCATCGTGATTAATATAATATCATTATTAGACTGCTAAGGCTGGTGCAGTATAATGGCCTAATACAGCTTGATTGAAGAATATGTTTTGTCATCAAAACAAAATCCCGCGTCGCTCCAAGTTTCCTCATCTTGTCTATGAAATGAAATTCTCGGCCGTTCTCCACTGGGCTTTCCTTCTCATTGGTACTCAGATGGTTACTCGCAACGATCACCGCTTACTTATTCAATGAATTGCCTAAGCCATTCCCAAACGGTATTCTTCATCTTGATATTTAAGCCCATTACTTCTTCTTACAACGATGTCTGCCAAAGTAGTGCTGCTCACTTTGAAGCTTTACAGTGAAGCTGTTTATCTCTAGCCCCCGTTTGCGTCTCCCGCAATCGTTTCCAGGGGGTACCCTGGCCGGCTTACGGCCGTATCACGGCGCGTGGGAAAGAATGCGTGGGCCGATCCCGTAGATAGTACAATAAATACCGGGATGACACGCGGCGGAGGTGAAGCAGGCTTCAAGTTTCCAACCAAAAAATAAGTTTAACCCCACAAAACCTAACGTATCATTTTTGATACGCCGAATGTAGTGTCTGAGAACTTCGATTTAGTGCTGCAAACCCAACATACAGACCATACCAGCGTTTACTTTTTAATATTCTCGAGGGAGCGCTCAGTTGTGAATTGTTCAACAAATGAATTACTAATAAAGTAATTACCATACTCATTAACTGTTACTCAATTATTATTTCGATGTTTTCTTCATGCCAGTATACTCGTCATGGCCAGAAATACGTGTGAGTAAGTTCTTTTAATTTTCTTTGACATACGGAATGCTGTACGACCTTTGTGCAGTGCATATCTTTGGTCCAAATAGAGGCACATAAATTCGACGTTGTAAGAATGTGTTGACATTACATATATATATATATATATATATATATATATATATATATATATATATATATATATATATATATATATATATATATATATATATATATATATATATATATATATATCGGCGGATCGAGGTTCAAGGGTCGGTCCACCGGCTGACGAGCCCTGTTTGACGAATAAAGGCCAGAATACATGGAGCGAACTTTCACGACGAAGTTCGGGCGGCAGAAAATCTGCCGCGGCGCGACGCCGTATGTTCGTCGGGCTGCGCTACATGGAGCAAACACACGGCGGCCGCCGCCGACGAGTCGCTGCGTTGTTATCAGTGCGGCTAGACGGGGCAAATGCGCTGTAGTGAAACACATGACACAAAAAAAAAACGTTAACGACAACTATTACCGCTTTTGAATTGTGGAACACTCTAAAAACGCGTAAAATTTTGTTTAGGAATGATTTCTAGCGTTTTTTATGTGTTTGAGACATTCATGTGCCGATGTAGTTTAAAGAAAGCGGCGATGCTATGCCTTGTGGCAACACTGGGCGGGTAAACAACTTTCGGCTCCTCCAACTCCGCGGCTCTGTTCTGTTGCTCAACGCGCGCGCGGCACGCTTCTTAACAGCCGAAATTAACTTGTCGTTAAATTCCAGCCGCGCCGCTTTGGAAGCCATGACTACGAAAAGCGGGCGACCGGCGTGAACGATATAGCGGGATCGGGATACACGGACAAGCGGGGAAGCCTCGTCAGAAGTCGGGGCGGATAGTGAGACCTGATTGGCTCGCTTTGGGGCGCCGCTCGTTTGCCGCTTCCGGTATCGCCGACGCCCGACGAACTTTTCTGCGCCAGCTAGATCGGCGGCGAACGACGTTTTCTCCGCCGCCGCGCATCGCGCGTACGCCGCCGGGCGTCAAACGCCGACTATTCGTCGCATATTCGCTCCATGTATTCTGGCCTTAATAAGAGAGGTAAGGAAGAGTGTGTCGCGCCGCCTGTGCACATGACCGTGCGCTTCTGTGGTTGTAACGTCACACGCATCGGAGCTGCCGACGCGGCTGCTGCAGCGGTTGTGGCTGAATTGCCTATTATAGCTTTCTTTTTTTGTGTGTGTGCGTGTAGCGAGGTCTACTTCCTCTGCCGTACGGAGCCGCTGCTACCGCGACACGAATCGAGGAAGAGCGTTATAAGAAGTTCGAAAGCTACGTACGAAGGTGGAAACTACGCTTGGCGTCAATACAGCGTGCTAAAAGGCGGCCGTGACAGGTATACACAATTAGAAATCTTAAAGGAGTCACAATTTTGCTGCTTACTTGGACGTGCGAATGGCCCAAAACGTAAAGCGCTGTAATACGCCTCACCCTGCAGGTTCTAGGTGATTTAGAGGCGGGTCGCGTCGACCGCCCAAAAAAAATTCGCACAAAGACGAAAAGATAAACGTGTACAGAAACACTGCTCACTATAGTGCGTTTTTGGCCTGCCCGGAAGTTCGCCCGCAGCACTGATTAAGTGACTGCGTTAGGAAGAACATGGATGCCGGAAGCGGCTTTCTACCGGAAATGAGCGTCGCCCAATGAGATTCATCGGTCGCGTCAAAGAAAATAAAGAAGATATCCAGGGACTTTAGTTGCGGCAGATACAAAGGAGGTGCGGTGACAACGGCGGCACTGGTGTCGGCGCAGTGTGGTGCCGTATAAAAAAAAACTATGGGTTCATATAGTATATACAGCCCACATATGCAGCCTAAACAGGTTCGCTGGTAATCCGTCCCGCCACTATTGTTATGGCCCGACGAACTTTCTTGTTATTAGCAAACATATCTAAATCATACATGGTAGTACAGGAACAGTGAATACGCATAATTAATAGCTCGATTTTAACAAAGAAAATCATGGCAACTTGAAAATAAAAAAGACGCACAGCACGTGTACAAAGACGACGGGAAGGCATGAAGATTTGAATTACACAAAGTCAGGGCGTCATCGGGGAAATGTACGCAGGACGCGGCGCAGGAAAATGAATGCGCTTGCAGACGCTCCGATGGAGCAAGCAACGATGCGCTCAGCCGCGTCGCGGTACAGCTTCGGGCGCTGCAGAACCGCGTTCAGGCGGAGGACACTAGAGCCACTGCCGCGACAGCCCACAGGCTCGGCAATGATATCCACGTCCAGTAGGGGGCGCCGAGCGCTTGCGTACGACTCCGGTAGGAGATACGGCCATCCAGCATGGGCATGATGGGTGAGCGCTTCTGCAGGTAGTGGTGCATTATGATGTCGTCGCTTATGTCTGCGTCAAGGAATATAATGACGTCAAAGAAAATCAGAGCGTCGAATACACTGGTTCATGTGGAACTTTGAAACAATACACCACTGCGAACTATATGACGGAATGGACAGCTTCTGTCAAATACATATGGGATACTCTGCAATAAATGCGTGTTTGTGAGAGAGCGGGATATAGAGAGAAAGGACGAGAAACCGTGCGGTTAAATTTTTGCTAATTGCAGCCTCGTAAGGCCAGTCGACAATCAAGAAACGGGAAGCATAGGGGGAATTATACATGTGGAAAATAAGAAAGAAAAGGGAAAGGAAAAGCGGACAAACACACAACATGCCGCCGGTGAGATCTGAACCCACAATGCGAGGGTTGTCAGTGCTAATGCCACGGACGGCATGATGTGTATATATATATATATATATATATATATATATATATATATATATATATATATATATATATATATATATATATATATATATATAGGAATAATTAATAAACAAATTAACGAATACATTAATTTTGCCGGTGTTGCGGCCGTGCTCCGATTTCCTGATGAAGGCTGAATCCCGGCCGAAACATGGGGAAGAATTTATGTAACTAATAAATAATTCATTGCAGACTATATATATATATATATATATATATATATATATAAATGAAATTTTTTATATTAGTAACACAAGAGGGGCAAGACACATGCATATTATATCCTTATCGACAAACCCACCATCCAGCTCATAGTTGCTCAACGGTAGCTTCCGCACTGATTGTTTCGCGGAAGCTATGGTCGGTGTCCCATTTGGTCGTCCTTATCTCGCAATGACATATACTATCAGTTGTACGGGCGACAGCATTCTATATTTCAAAGATCTAAATATCACTTGAAACTACGTACTTCTTAAAGCCACCCATAACATGCTGATCGACAGGTGCTCGCTGTGGTGACATTGGTTTCAGCTAGTTGGTTAATATCCCAAGTGAAAACATCGCGAAAAATCATAAACAACAAGACGACACTCGTCGTCCCGATCGTTCATGCACTGTCTCCATACCGCTCCCCGCACAACTACTCCGGACTGTCATTTGCTTCATTTTCCATCCACTGAGTCCCAGAAATGGAGTGGAACTTTCCGCTGAAAAGTGCCTATTCGGCCATGCGAAGGTCATTTATAGAGTGTCTATACAGTAAAACACAAAAGGCGGTGTATCACTCAACTGCTTGGAACTTTGTAGCCCCGTGGCACTCGCGTGAAGTCGTAGCCGTCGCCACCGTTAGCGAGGTACTGACTCATGGCCACCGTGTACCACTGTATCGAAATGACGCGCTCGTATGTGGGCGTGCGGCAAGACGTGCACAGGATGAGCAGGCTGGACACGATGCTCTCGTTGACACCAGCCTTGGCCTTGTACCGCACACGCATGCCTACTCGTGTCACCGTGCAACAAGTCAGAGAGGGAGAGAGAGAGAAAAAAAAACAAAGAAATAGTGTCAATTAGAAAAAAACAATGTTAGGAGAACATTTTCAACATTTCTTGCGTATTTCTGTAGATCCTTAATTGTTGCGTCGTGTGAGGCTTTCCTCCGTTGCCGACATTCACGCCTTGGGTGGGTAGTAAAAATCTCTTTTTTTTTAAATCTGATGCTGGCCTGATCTATGTTTGTTACGCGTCTTCTCCATTAAAGAAAGCGGGCCCGAATCCATGATGCCTAGAGAAAGAGTTATAAAAACTCATCGCCCTCGGCGACGCGAGGCCGTCAACAAAACTGCGTCCGCGCGACATACATGGCCCATTCGCAATTGGGCGCAGGTTTTTCGCTCACAGACGTGGTCACGACGCACGCTACCCATGGCCCATCGTATAAAAATAAAGCTTCATACGCCATTGGCCCGCAGCTCTGGTTCATAGAATACGAAATGGTCGTTTTGTAAAACGCTGCATGCAGGACTCGAAGGTCACGCTCAGTATGGCCCTTCAGAGAAATTTCAGTTGAATATTGAGAATGCAGAACTGGGTATCCTTGCTAAATGCGAGATGGCCAACCTCCTCCACATGGCGTTGGCATATTGACTACTCTGAGCTACTGAAAGCTAGAAACGCAACCGTTGCTATTGCCGACGTGGATTCGCACAACTAGCGCACTTTTGTGGCAATTTTTAGTGGCGACAAGTATTGCGCATGTCCTTGTGGCCTTTTTAGTGTTGCGTGTGCACTCTTGCGCTAGTCACATCAGCATAGAATACCAACTAGCCCGCTCTTATACGCTGCAAATTGAAAAGCAGAAGTTTTCTGTATTATTTTCTCAACTTACAGCGTGCGACCTATGTGCGACCACATAGCAATAGAATTACTGCATCATATTGCACGATTTTAATTTTAGCCTCATAATTCTTTTGCTGCAATGTCCCTTTACGAAACAGACAAAATATGCTATCTACACACAATGAAGCTACGTTGTCCAAGTGAACGTGTCAACACAGCAGTTTTAGATTTTCTCAAAGTGGTGGCATAGCATTGTAACAAACACAATGTATTCTGTAACTCAGCTGGATCGACATTCAAGTTGATAAACTGCTCATAATAGTGGCCTTACTGAGTATTATTTTAAAGGTGACATAGTTAACTTACAATTCACAGACAGCAGCTGCATATTCAGAATTTCATGAGTGGATCCGCGGCAAAACATAGATGGTGCTATTTATTATTCAGTCTTTTTTTTCTGTGTGTGCACGCGAGTGGGTGGTAGGAGGTCAAATTACATTTTATGTCAGTCACGAACCACCTCGCGCGAACGAGAACTGACCAGAGATTTGCAGAAACTTCGAGTAGGGCGAGGTATGTCTGCCCGAGTGCTCCATCATATTCTGAAGTGTGGTCCCCCGCATCGTGACGAAGACGTAGTTGTCGTTGAACGGGAACATCTGAAACACGTCCTCTAGCCGCACCTCTCCTGCACCGAAAGAAATTGGATGGTATTTTGGAAATTTCAGCTGCTGATTCAGTCAATGCGTACGTCTCCTTTCCGCGCAATTCATTAGAAGGATATGGGCTATATAGAAGGTGTAACTTGAAAAGCATGAGTTAAAACTGCCCTGCACCACAGCTCGGCGTCAGAATGACGGGTTGTTTTGTAAAAGCGGCAAAATTCTGGGTGGCTATGGGATAACTATAATTCAGGAATCGCAGTACGCGTAAGGCGCGCAACGTATACGACGTCATGCTTGAAACTCGGACTACGGCAGATTGCATTTCTTGCCGCGACCATTCAGTTTGCTTGAGTTACCTCGAGAAAGCAGAGCCGTTGTCGTGCGTTTGCTTGTTTCGCAACACTCTGAAGTATAAGGCTTCTGATTTAAGGTTTCTGGGGAGACCCTGAGCATCTTCACGACATGCCTAGCGACACATGATATGCTTGGAAGATGTACAGTCTCTAATAAACAGTGTGCAATTGGTTGCTATATAATTTTATCTAATTTTGATATTTACATTTAAATTATAACGTCGCCAATCCTACAAGGAAAGAGCCTTATCTTACTGTAGGGGGAGTCCTACAGCAACCACTCGCATTCCACAGAATAATCATTTGAAATAAGTTAAATCGTGGCTTTACAACAGTAACAATGACACACTGTGGTTCGACAGATTATGACCTTACAAACACCAAACAAGGAAATGCTACAACCAGGCGCTTGCATGCAACCAATCTTGGAGCTCTCGCCTGATTTAGATTTGGTGTGCCATTTTCTCACCATATAGGTAAAATTGGGCTATAGTGGATGGTTATTAGGCTATAGAGCATGGACAAGACACCCGTAGTGGTCTCAAAACGTCATTTTATTTTATTCCTTTGGAATATTAGGCGATTGCCAGTTGATTTCACAATAGAATGTAGACTTAGTTACGATGCACATGTCACAAAGTGCTATTTCTTCTTCCAGATGAGAAAACTATATATTGTGGTAAGGCACTTCGTGAAACAATTCTAGCTCATCTAATAGCCCCCCTCGACCACTCGCTCTTTCGTTCTGCCACAAATCGCACGGGCCAGAAGCGGTGCTTGCGACTTTAGAAGCTAGTACAAAACTAGCGACAGTGAAGTCATGGGAGGCATCTCACTCACTAAATTTCCTCTCCACTTTTTAAACATTTTCTGATATCTTCGATATTCAAACAAGTGGGCCGTGTAGGCATAACAAAAGCACCTACAAAAATTATGAGCAAGTTCAAGAGACCCTCAGGAACAAGGACCTTCCTAAGTTCCTTAATCTAGGGGGTTCCATGGCTACACTTGAACAAAATATTACATGTGATATCGTGGTTCAGAGAGGAACATGACAAGTTTTAACAAGGTGAGAATCGCACCAGCCACCTAATGAGAATAAGTAAGCGAAGGGTGTCAATGCACGCAGAAGAAATGGGAAAATGGTCGGCATATCTTACGTCGCGGCACGGTGTCGCACTCCTTTTCTTTAATAATGGGGCTTCGCGTGTCAAAACCATGACCAGGTCCTGAGGCATGCCGTAGTGAGGGACTCGGGAAATTTAGACAACCTAGAGTTCTTTGATGTGCACCTAAATATAAGTACACGGGTGTTTTCGCCATTTCGCCCCCATCGAAATACAACCTCCGTGGCCGGAATGCGATCCCGCGACCTCGTGCTTAGTAGGCCGGCACCATAGCCCCTAAGCAACTACAGCGGGTGAGGCGTCGCACTTCATGACTGAACGAAAAGACGAATGCGTGGAACATGCATGAAATTGCTGGCAAGATTTTCCTTATATTGAGCGGGAAGGCCAGTTTATATAAATCTGTGAACGGGCATCGTATGGCACATAATATTTACACCGAAATAAAGGGGGCCGAGTGAAGGCCAAAAGGTCTGCACTAATTAGGAAAAATTTCGCGGCAAGGCATGCTTTTGACGAATGATGGTAATCATCATACGGAATGGCGTTCATTGCGCATTCTTCCTTCCGCCGCAATATATTTTAGCCCCTTTATTTCTTACTAATGTGTGTGTCTCTCTATGTGTATGTTGTGTATGTGTATGTGTCTCTCTTTGTGTATGTTGTTCGGTGGGAGAAGATTGTTTTCTTTAAGCATACAAACATTCAGTGGCGTAATTGCGTAAGTGCGCATGTTTCAATAACATCGGCAGCCACGAATGCCAACTAGTATACACACTATAAAACTCTGCTAAAATGCTTATTTTAAACCTGGAGGTTTGCACGGTTTGCTTTATGTCCAGACACCTTACAGTTTTAGACATTTGATTTCATGCACACAAGCGCATTGTTCGCCATGCACCTACTCCGGCTTACTAGTTCTTGGGAAGACCGCTCGTAGACATAGAGTTCGATTTATTTGAGCTCAGATGGCGGTATGATCCTCGCATCAAGTTTCGCAATATATAAAACACAGAATGGCATCCGATTCTGACAAACCCATAAGCAATGGACTTACTTGACTCATGTCAAGTCTGATTCACTGAGACTCACTCGGACTCAGGATCATGTCCAAACCAACTCGCCTCGACTCACACAGACTCACGAGCCTTCGGACTAACATCCCGCAACAGAGATTCACTCCTCAACTGGCATGCTTGCGCGTTAGTAGTGATGATGATCACGACAGAGTTTGCCAAGCATCACATCCATTTCTTACGCTATTTCTTATAAATCTGACTTGGAATCGAGCAACACTTACAGCGAGCTTGCCATTTTGAGCGCGGTCGATTTATGCGGCAGTGATTCTCAGTCAATTAAGTCGATCGGATTCTGTGAGTATCAGTATAAACACATATTTCCATGAGTGTGTTTGAGTCTCAGAATACGTATGATGCCATAAAACAATGAGCCTGACTGAGCATGAATCCGTGCTACCACGAGTCTGGGTAAGCCTGCCTGAGTGTGATATTGGTGAGTCAGACCAAGTGGGCCTTACCGGGTCTCATTTTCATGGACTCGGAATCTGAGTGAGCAAGTGCGCGCCTTATCTTAATAATAATAATATTTGGGGTTTTACGTGCCAAAACCACTTTCTGATTATGAGGCACGCCGTAGTGGAGGACTCCGGAAATTTCGACCACCTGGGGTTCTTTAACGTGCACCTAAATCTAAGCACACGGGTGTTTTCGCATTTCGCCCCTATCGAAATGCGGCCGCCGTGGCCGGGATTCGATCCCGCGACCTCGTGCTCAGCAGCCCAACACCATAGCCACTGAGCAACCACGGCGGGTACGCGCCTTATCTTATTTATTCAGAGTCCTGGTAAGCGGAATAACTTAATATGGCTGAAACTAGGGATCATTGTTACCAATAATGTATTTTGTGACTACGTCTGAGTATGCCGCGTTTCATTGGCCAACCACTGGCTGTCAAACTGTTTGGGTATATACTAGATATAAACTTCTAAGACGTTTTATTTTACTTTTTATCATCCTGTTTGTTATCTGACTGTATCTTTTAGATTACCTGCATCGCGAAATTACCGAGGTTAAGAGCACGAGAGCCCCTAGTTACGGCTGTTTCAGGAACTGGCCCCTTCAAAACGAATGTTGTCAACATGTCCCCTGGCTACAGTTTGCTGCCTGCAAAAGAATGTATCAGGGAGGCACTCTTCTTGCATTAGCGCGACATTTTTGCACAGCGCAAGAAATGGTATCAAGGTTGGCTCCGCCAACGCGTTTTAAGGCTGAATTGCCTTCTAATTGAAACCAAACTACCTCTACGCACCACTTTTGGTTCGCTCATCGAAGCTGCTGCTCAAGGAGCCCGCGTTAATGACCACGGCATTTATTTGGCTCCAAGCGCCGGCGACGGCCACCTCAGAAAAGTAGTCAAACACCGCGTCTGCGAGCAGGTTCCCACCGTTGCACTCGCGCCTCTCGCAGGTTTCCTTGCTGTTGTCAATATATACCTGCAAGAAAATATGCAGCGTGTAAGGTCATACAAAATGGTTATATAAGCCAAATCTAAGACAATCTGCATCAGCTATCTGCTGCACAAGAAGCTCCCCAAATCCGCTACAAAAGAAACATTCTCTCAGAAGAATGAATACTCGCCAAAAGCAGAAAACAGATATTAAGAAAAAAAAACGATGTTTCGGTACCCGCACCGGTCTCTTCTTCAGAATAGAGCGAAAATACAGTATGTTGTCCTTTAAGAATTAACATTAAGCTTTCTTGCATAAACATCGGGTGTATTGTCACGTGTCCGGTTTAGTGTGTGATCAGTAGGTTGTATGCTGACGGATTCTAGAAAAAGGCAGGAAAATAGGGATTTCTCACTGGCGACGATTTACGCTGATTTGCCGTTTTTTTATTTATTTTTTATTTATTTATTTACAAATACTGCAATCCCGTTACGGGATTTTTGCAGGATGGGGATACATTATTATGACATGATTAGCAGAGCAAACAAAAGAAAAATTACATGTACTAGTAAAAGGACAATACAAATATCATGAAATAAAAGATACGCTTCGAGTACAACTGAATCAATGTATCTACTGCAAGTGCAAATGTAACAGAGGGAAAAATAAGAAAATTACACAATATTGGACATAAACAAATTCAGGGATGGCTGCAACACCACATAGTTGGACAGCTGATTCCATTCAGTTACGACCCTAAGAAAAAGTGAGTATTTAAAGCAATTTTTGCGGCTAGTGAAGGGGGTAATTGTGAGTTCATGCCGTTGCCTTGTAGCATAACCTGTTGAAAAGGAAATAATCTCAGAAATATCTACGCTGTAGTATCCCTTAATGAGCTGAAACAAAAATTTTCATCTGTAAATACGATTCCTTTGGGTTAAAGTTGGCAGATTGGCTCTACTTAGCAAGGCTGTTATCCCCGTGCGCCCAAAGCTGTTATATATATAACGAACCGCCCGCTTTTGAATACCTTCTACTTTATTAATATCTTTTTTAGGGAAAGGATACCATATTATAGATCCGTAATCCAAAAGCGGCAGCACAGTTGCGTTAAATGCAAGAAGGCGAACATCAGGTGCTGTCAGTCTCGAGGCCCTCCTGAGAAAGAAAAGCTTTTGATTGGTGGAATTGCATACAGTGTTGATGTGTTTGTTCCGTCTAAGGCCTTTAGAAATCCAAATACCAAGATATTTTATGTGCTCCACCTCAGATAGCAAGACATTACATGCCGAGTACTGGAAGTTCAGATTTCTAAGTTTGCGCGAAATTTTCATAAATACAGTTTCTACAAAATTGATAGCCATTTGCTCGTCACTACGCCATTTTACAACTTTTTAAAAGGCTTCATTTAGTCATAGTTGGTCACTGACGCTATCTATTTCTGAATACATTACACAATCATCCGCATATAATCTAATTGTCATGGGAATGTCATTACCGATATCATTAATAAAAACTAGAAACAACAGTGGTCCGAGCACCGAACCCTGTGGAACAGCAGACTCAACGGGATGCCTCCGAGAGGCATGGTTCTTGAGTAAAACATATTGATATCGGTTCGAAAGATATGCAGAAAGCCAAGTAGCAATTTTGGCATTACCCAGAGTAACATCAAGTTTGCGGTGTAGCTATTTCTGGGAAACCTTGTCAAAGGCTTTCGCAAAGTCCATGAAGATTGCATCGACCTGCTTACCTGAATTCATTGCCTTAGCGAAATCGTGTACAGTAGTTACTAATTGTGTGCATGTTGAGAAACCCTGAGTCTCCCGTGTTAGCAATGTGTCCGGCCAATGCATTAGAGGCTAGTGCCCTTTAGTCACATCACTGTGGTGTTGTCTGACATGTGTTATAAGGTTCATGGATTCACAGATGTATGATGTCTCACAGTCTCCGCACTGTATCTTATAAAGAACTACCAGGAAACGTGTCCGTTCCAAATGACATTTTGCGTGAACAAGACAGTTTCTCAATTAATTTGAAGACACATGAGAATTAAAACGCTATAATGTCTAAATATTCATTCTAGCGTTTCGGTTGTTGCAGGCGCGTAAGCAATGGGCACACGTTTTACTTTTTCTTTTTTCGAGGACTTGTCTTTAGGTGTCAGGGCTCATCGGCGTACTCGATTCCGCAGATGTTGACGGGGCTAACGTGTTGCCTGCAAGATCCTTCATTATTGTTCGCAATTCTTTTTGCCAAGGGTCTTCTCACGAGTACATTTGAAATTCCCGATTCAACAAAGACGCTGCCATGGAGCTCTTATGGCTCGTGGGATGTTGCAAGTCGAAGCTGAGGTAGCTGCCTGTGTGTATAGGCTTTCTGTACAGTCGCGATCGATCTGAAGGTGATCGCTCGAGCGGCGACCGAAGCTAGGAACAGCATCGCGTTGCGTCATCACTGTCAGTCGAGAGGAAAACTTCAGGTAGCTTTCCTCTCTTTCTCTCTTGCAGTTCCCTGAGCACCTGTTACTACCGTCTAGCAACTCGCAGCTTATCGTTATTTTTTGTACGCCCTAAATACAGGCAGCGGTGACACCGCGCGTGTCGTATTCTGCACAGAGGCGTCAATGTTAGCCATGATATGCATGAGGCAGCGACGCAAACGCATCGTTTCCCTGAAAGGGAAACAACGCTTGCAGCCTCGAAGAGCATAAAACGGGAAGAAGGCAGCGCAATTTTCATCTTCGCAATTCCGAAATTGGCTGTTATGCTGCTTGGAAGGATCGCCGGTCGATGCTCACGCGATCACCTTCAAATTGATCGCGACTGCACACAGTCATGTTCAAGCCGTAGGCGTCTGCTCCCCGAGGACGCCCAAGAACGCAATACGACCACCGTCGCCCTCCTTCCATTTAAACTTATCGCAGTAACTTCAAATACATTTATAATAGGACGCACGAAACGAGCACACTTTATCTTTTTCCGTTGTTTCATCCGTGGTCGGTTTCCGTGGTGAAAGGGGCGTCCTACTCCGGTGGCGGCTGCGTGTGACGCAGCGGGTAGACACTGGAGCTAGTTTCGGTATGTGCAATAAAGCGTCTCGTTGACACTGTTAGCTAAAGGAAAATGCAGTAACTTTTGGATACGTCGCTCTATCATGTCAACCTACATAGCAATAAAGTAAGGTGATGCACTTATGTGCAAAAATAAAATGTGCTTTTCCCTATATTGCGTTTTGCCGTGTTATATGTTTATTTAGTCGCTTCACTTGTTGCGCCAATGTGCGGCGCTCTGGCACTTATCACTTCGGCTGCCATTCTGCTCGTCTGCTCTTGTCGCTCGCTATGCAAGTGCACGTTTTTTTTGCATGCACTGCGGTTCAAAACGTTCTTTGTGTGCCCACGAACGTCCCGGCACTGACTGAAAAGACTGAGGAAAGGACACAAGGCGTGTTGCGTGGCTCTATGGTGTGGCGTCTCAAGAAGGACCTGCACGGCGAAATTTTCCTGTTGCCCAACGGACTAGAGGTAAGCACACTTTTTCTGCAATCGTTATGAACAAACAAGCGTATCCTTACAAAACAGCTATAGGACAAAACAAAAGATCTTCCGCGCTTGCTTTCGAGTGAATATCTTTTTTTTTTTTGGTTTGCCGTGGCACAATTGTCTGCGGCATTGTAAGAAATTGAAGCTGCTTGTTGAAAGTTGCACATGGGCCGATTGATGTTAGCTGACGCGCAGACGGAAATTTTGCTTCAGTGTATGTTAGCGGTGGTTCTTAATTTTTTTTTTCACGAGTAGAAAACTTGAAATTTTTATTTGCCGAATGTATTTACTTGCTGCACAAACTGGTTAGCCTATAGAGCATTCCGGTGACCAGTTTCTTCGTTGTGAAATTACATTTGAATGTTCATGACCACGGCAGAAGCCAAGAAAAAATCAGTTATGTAGTGGTCAAAGTTTGCGTTTTGAATTACAAGAAGTTGGATTTACGCGCTACGCGCATGACGACCGAGGTGAGCTTCACTTTCAACCTGCGCCAGAAGGACAGCATTTTTTCGTCGCTTCTTCATCCTCTCAAGCTTACTTTCGCTTTTAGGTGTTCTTTGATCGTGACAACGCGGTATTTTGACCATTTTTCAGATGTGACACATGACGAAATTCCGCAAAATGGGAAATCCTGGTGGGGCTGAAGTGGGAGCAGATGTATAAGGGCTACGGCCTCTACTCGGACGACTTCAGAGGAAGAGACTATACGCCGACCCCGTCTGTTATGGTCGGCTGTACCGACTGTTGTAGTGGAAGAGCGGCCCCTGATCGATGAAGGTAAGCAGGAAGAGTTAGTGGTTGCGAAACTGCTTCTGCAGTTAATTATTTTCGTACAGAAGTGAACTGACAGGGCACGGCGCAAGTGCCATGAGCACGGCGAGCCTTCTCAGTTCCCCGTCGTCTCTTAATGCGCCGGGAGCCATGTGACTACTCAGCAAAAATTGCTCCGCATGCGCCAACACTCTGAAAACAGTAGCACATTTGGAGTGTATTTTTGTCCTACAACAATAATCGTCATCTGGCTTGCTTGCGTTTCTTCAAAACGTTGCGCTCGCTACTTTCCTGTCGAGAATGCTATGTCACGCTGATAACGGGCGTGCCATTCGTGACTTTGAAATAGCGGGCTCACATCGTTAAAGAAAGGAAATGCGGGCAAGACGGAAGGCGATTATCGTTGTGGGGCAAGGTGCCACCCAAAGGGTGTACACTTTTTGAAGATCGACGACGCCGCGTACAGTCGCGATCAATTTGAAGGTGATGGCGCGAGCATCTATCGGCGGGCCTTCCAAGCAGCATAGCGGCCGATTTCGGAACTGCGAAGACAAAAATACGCTGCCTTCTACTTTTATGCTCTTCCATGCTACTTTTATGCTGCAACCGTCACCCCCAAGACTAACACGCCACATTTTTGTTCGTTTCCCTTTCATGACAGTGATGTGTGTGCGTCGATGTCACATGCATACCTTGGGTAACAATGACGCCTCTGTGCAAAAGTTGATAAGGTAATCGAAAAGAATTTGCAGGTTGTCTCGTGAAGGGTGACGGGAGGGACAGCTGCTCAGGGAACACCAAAAGAGAGAGAGGAGAGCTATCTGATGCTTCCCTCTCGACTGACGGCGATGACGTAATATGGCGCTGCTCCTAGTTTCGGTCACCGCTCGAGCGATCAGCTTCAAATTGATCGCGACTGCACTTGTCCGTTTCTCTTTATCGATTGCTCGTCTGCGGTGTTCGATGTTCCCGATTATAGGCTGAACTAGAAATTCGGAAGTTTTCATTGACAATGAGCGAATTCACGTTCGTAAAAAGTCGCGACACCCTTGCGCTACAGCATACGATACGGCAAAGCCAGTTCTTGCCCCGCGCTGCTCTCTTCTTAAGTTTGGTTTGCCGCTTTATAGCAGAAACTCTTACCGAGAAAAATTCCAATGCTCAGTTTTCCAACAGCCTTTAAACTATTGGAAGTTATTTTCCTATGATGGGCCTTTTGCTGAATACTGAAGCCGGAGTAAATGAAAGGTTCATTTACCTAGCCCTTACCAAAATGCGTCCGATTCTTTCATTGATCAAGAAAACTAGCTCTAACAAAACTCATGACTAGGATTCTGAGCCAGCTATTGAGAAACCAGTAATGATGGACATGTTACTTGATTATGTAGCAGCGCTAAAACTTGGAACTTTGCTTTTTTAAATTTGGAGGCATATTTCTGCTTGAAATACTACAACCAATCATAATTAGGACCTGCGTGGATTGAAAGTACTATTTTACGTCAACAGTTGTTTTTTTTTTTTTGGCACGTGCACTAGCAGTTTGATAGTGAAAAGGCTTTTCATGTCGTGTTTCCGTAAATGTGAAGTCATTTCATATGGCACAGATTTGTCCCCAATGAAATTCGCTCTACAATGGAACGTGCCACTCAAGCATAGACAAGATACTGCGCTTGTCCTGTGTGCCTGCGTGTAACTAGCCCAACAAGATGTTATAAGGATGTATCAGCCTCTACATGTTCTACACCACCGCAGCCAGACCAAAAGTGGAAAATGTACCAACCAGAGACCGCAGGTGTCATCAGCTGCCTGAGCAACGGTACACAAAGGTATCGCAAGTCAGCGAAATTAATGAACTAAATTAAATTAAATTTCCAGAAAGCAAGCATGAGAGAAGTTGGCGCATCATAAGAGCCTAGAGTTTTACCAACTCTTGAAAAGCCAGGTGGCATTGCATTATCACAACAGGATGGCAAGGACAGGGAGAAATGATTTCTGGATCATGGTGACCTGGTCGCGCACTTGTGGGAGGTGACCACAGTACTGAAATAAAAGCTACCCGTGATGCTACTATAAGAACTATTTTGCTCTAATAAGTGCCACATAGACTTGTGGCAGCAGTTCTGCTATGCCTTGCTTATGTTTTATTTAAACAAACATGAATCTAGATCTCAGAAAACAGCGTGAGAGAAGTTCGCTGCGAAAAGAAAGTTCCGAAAGCTTGAACATTACAAAACATTGCCTTACTGGTATTTCATTCTTTTCCTAATTCCGGTAGTTCAAGGCCAGAAATATTTAAAACATTTTCTTCAATATTTTCATGCACCTCGTGCAGCGCATTTTTTGTAGGCAATCGTTCCTACCACACTTGCACGCTCCTCTTTAAAAATTATTACACAGCTACCATACGCAGATCTTTGGATGCAAGAATCTTCTTGAGCTTACATCAACAAATTTGTTCAAGTACTAATGTTGCTTGACACTATGTACTTCAGTGGTTTCCTTAATATGGCAGAAGAGTGTGTCTGAGGGGGGGGGGGGGGAGGGGCGTAGGAGTTACTTCCGGTAAAGCCACTAATAATCCGAAGCTCAAAAAAGCATGCTGTGCCAGAAAGGAGTGTTCTAGAAAGTTGAATTGCTTTCGCCTTCTTATTGTGTCGACATCGAAATTCTCATGACGGATGACCTCCAGCGAATGATGAAATTTATACCATAGCTTTGATACCGATATCCTATGCTTCAAACAGGTCGCCTGAAACTGAGCCTATAGGCTCTGTTAGACAGAGCATAATCTACGTTCAGTGTATTTAGGAAGGTCTTGAAAACCATTGAAAAGAAAATTGTTCTGAGCACATTGCCCTGATGCATTGAACGCAGCCGATTATAGCTGCTTTTAAAAATATTTTTTCATGCCTGGAGCTACTCGTCTAGATATGAAAAAAAAATACTCTAGACATTTTCAATATAATTTGCGAAATATTTATCAGCGCATTATCACAGGGAGTGCTACGCAGAAAATTTACTAAACATAGCACGTTTTTGGACTAGCAGTTATACCTGTTGTATGGAATAAAAAAGGAAGTTGTTTTACTTGTATGAAAAAATGGGGATCTCTTGCTTGTGTTAATCATCTTATTCTTCATAAATAACTGTTACGACACAAATTACATTGGTAGAGTTGTGTTGTGCACAGCAAACAAACATGACCTCTGTAGCAATTTTCCGTCTATGAGAAATTGTGGCCAATTATCTTGTGCGTGCATGATCGTAGTATAGAATACTCCCATTTCCACTTATTAGTGAGATACTCAGCTCCACATTGTGTTGTATAATGAATGCCTTCCTGTGCGATAAGCTGCTAATAAAAACAGTGAATAAACCACGTTTTTCTGCCTACTGATGTTTTGTCGCAACAAAATAAATTACATGAAGTGAAAGCCAGCATAATTGTACCATATAGCCTTTACTTCTAAAGTATTTAAATTTCAGCTTCACTAAAGCGTCACTTCACGTATGTTAAAAAATATGCGGCAAATCTGAATATCTTTATATATTTCATTATTCACAAGTAATTACCAGAAATTCTGTGTCATAGGTGGTCTCTAAATGTGTACAATGGAGCCACTCATTCAAATGAACAGGCAGAACTTGCACAAAAATCTTCCATTCAAAAATTCTCTGCACCATAGCTATGTGAAGCGGATAAAAAACAGTGGGAGCACCCGAGAGACCAGGTGAAACAGACGACGGCGCTTGCTATGATCACACACGTATTACTTATAGAGTAGATATGAGCACGTACCAAAAAGCCGTTTCTCTTTCCATTGCACACGTAAATATGTTAAACAAATTCTAGTAGAAAATAGCACACTGATACCCTGTGTGTGCGCTGGCAAACTGCCCTCCACCACTGCAAGCACTTGTTTGCTTGAAGACAAAATTCCCGGCTCACCAAGGTACCCGCAATTTTAAGCTCTCAAATGCCTATACCTTGTAGCTAAGGTTGAACAAAATTTGCAACTATATAATGTGAACAGTTCGCACTAGCAAATTTTTTTATTCGTTAATGTTGATCTAGAACAAATATGCCTCGATTGAAGCCTAACCTAACGGCAATAATTCTACAATTTCTTGTAATAATACCCAACAGCATTAATTTCCTTTCCGGTTGTGCATGTGTGTTGCGTGTACTTCACTTGCCTTTTCGTTAAAATACTAAAACATTTCATTGAGAATGTCTTCATTTCACAAAATTCCTTGACATTATAAGACACAATCAGGCACGAACGCCACCAAGCGCAACAGCGCTCACAAGATCTACACACGGTACCTTGCTGCACTCCCTCCTCTTCCACGTTCCCTTCCAAAGTTTATTATAGCTCTCTCTCTCACCCTCTCGTGCGCGTCATGTTATAACGCGCTCACATTTCATCTCGCGTTTGCTCTGGCCGCTGCTGAGCCGGGAAAAAGGGGAGAGAGGATGATGGCAACGGTGGCGGCAACGGCTATGAATGTGGTGGGGACTGGGAGAGGGAAGATGGTGGTGGGGCAGCGGCACTGGCTGTCGTAGAGGTAGGGAAAAGATAGGAGTTGGCATACCGCAACGCGATTGAAGCCAGTGCATGTGGTGGCTTAACGCGTGGTGCGCGGTTGGGTTTGGTACTTTCGGTTGATTTTTTTTTCAATACCCACTCGATACCATTTGAAACTCTTCAAATAAACAAAAACATTGCCACCACCGCGGCGCTTTCGCCTAATGCTGCACTCAAGTTTCTGGACTGTGGCGTCGAATAGCGGTGTTGCCCTCTGCGTGTCTGTTCGGCTAGCCGCATCAGAGAGCCTTTCAAACGAGTCGGAAGCAGAGCGCGCATCGAATATAAGCTGCCGGTAACCAAACGTCTCTGCAAATCTCGATTTTGCTCCGTGACCTCGAGGCAAGCGGTCACGTTTTGGGCCACCACTGTGGCTTCACAGAGCGTTTGCTTGCCAAGGCTGGCTGTATGACGTATGCTCCCTCCTTTTTCCTTCCTCCATGGTGGCTTTGAAGGTGACGGGGGGGAAGGGGTGAGTGAGAATTGTGCGACTATCGTGTTTGGCGCCATTTCTAACAGTGCTGCGTATGTGCATTTTTTTCAAGCAGGGGCCTTGTGTGTGTGGCCCAGCGGGCCGCCCGAAGCTCCGTCATGGTTACCACTGCTTTTGAGGGCCGCCTATATAGGGTTTTTTCTGCTAATATCAAGAAGTACGGGATATATATGCGGAATGTTAACCGGGGCTTTACTGAGAGTGTAGCGTTAAGGCTTTCATCCGACCTGCCTTACACAAATTCCACGCATACTATTCACAAGAAGAGTGACTTCTATAGCTGCTCTTTAATACTAAAACGATCCTGCATTTTGATGCTTCTGGAATCTGAGTGATTTGGAACTTGATAAATAAGCTATAGCCAGAATGCACGCGGCAAACCAGAGCTTCGATACTGCTACACTGTTGCAACGACAATGGTTGCTTCGTGATTTAATTTCGTCTATATCGCAATTCAGCTTACATTTCACCATGTCTGAGATGCTGTATTTTCATCTTCCAGCAATAGGTGTAGGTCATTTTTTTATGTCAGTCACAATGCAAACGTTGCTTTATTGGTTTTAGGAACAGTTCCAACACTTTGATCGCAGCACATTCAGTCCTCTTTGGACATGTAGGCAGCAAATATGGTGACGACGTCCTTGCCAAAAGGCAATGTGTGCCACTTGAGAGTCTAGGTAACATGACGGGTCTAGAAGGGTGGCTCAAATTGAGAAATGCTTCATTTCTGTTGGTGATGCTTACCAACTATTTTTCTTGCCAGCTGCTTTTCTTTTGGGCCGAAGGCAAAAAATATTTGAGGCTGCAGGGTGCCATCGATGCAACGTCCGGTCGATCCTTAGTAGCACGTGTAAATATTTATCTGTTCTACTAATCATTAGGCGACAATTGGCGTCGTCCTACTGGCAGCGATGACGTCTTAAATGAACAAGATCAGGTGATCCAAGAAGTGAATCGGAATACCGCGATCATTATTCGAGCTACTGTTACTAATAAATTAGCAATGGCAGTACTAACTTGCCGCCTTGAGCGCTATACCACGATTCTAACTTACTGTGGAACGATTGAACACGCAGACGGAAACATGCACCCAAGCAACTCGGTGTAGAAAGCCCTCCCAAAGATGCAATCAATGCTGACGCATACCACAATGCCAACGCATAGCAAAATCACGTAGGCAAAAAAATAAAAAAGAACAAATAAAAACACGCTGTCGATAGCGCGCACACAGACAGTAGACAACGTTTCACATAACAAGCCATTACATTGAGACATGAGGCAGTGGACCATGATACGCGGATGGAGTTATAATGGTCACAATCCACACAGATTCACAGCTCATAGGAAGATTATTGAGTCTCTAGTACGGTGAGCTCATCCTGAGCATATTATCGCAGTTAGCAAGACGTAGGCAATGGTCACAAAAATAGAAATTTGTTCTTTTACATGTATAAAGTTATATAGACCAAGAACGAACGCACGACTTGTCTAGAAAGTTAGCTTTCTGTTTTCTTTTTTTGAATAAAGGTCCATAGTGTAGGGATAAAGCGTAGAAATATTTTGCAAAGCCGTGTTTCATACGTACTTTTGCGCACACAACGGTGTAAAACGCAATAAACATTCACAAGGTAAAATAAGCCTCAAGTCCTATGACTTCAAATGTCAGTTTGCTCTCACTTTCGGGATACGGGATTCAAATGGCGTGAAAGCAACATTTTTCCTTTTAAGGCGAGCATTTTAACTTAGCATACAGAAACGACGTCCTTGTTTTGATGAAGGTATAATTTCACCTAATCTTAAAGTTGAATCTAAAAACTCTTCCAAAATTTTCGCTTGTCGCTTCTCGAGCTTATATTGATCATCTCCGAGCATATGTTAAAAAGCATACGGCTATATTGACTCCGGAATCCTTCATAAATGAGAGCAACTTGTTTATACAAAGGGTAACATATTTTAAAACGATCCCCGGCTCGAAGTATACTTTCTGACCCTGAGGTGTACCACCGAAGCTCAGAGATCACATTTGTGGAGGGAGGGCGCCGCGTACTACTTTCATAAATCGAGAGACAGTGTCAAGTAGGGCAGTTTTTCAAGCATGCAGAGCTAAGACATACTTCTATATGAGTTAGCTCCATATTCTAGAAAACACAGAAGCTCATTCTCCTTTTATGCTGCTATCATTGCATTTGCGCCTGATGTATATAGGGCAGTACGTGTACGCGAACAAAAGTAAAGCTCTCTAGTGTAGCCAATAATTAGCCAGGTACGCCTGGAACTATATACCGCTGCGCAAGCATATTGCCTGTGTACTCCTCGTACCTTGGGCAGTGCTTGAACCAGCTTGTGAGATAGATTACAGACTAAAGATGGAAATTGTCATCGCGGTTCCCCCGAGACTCGTCGAGTGAATTTCAATCTGTTCACAAATCGAAAATTTGCGGAATACTTTTAAAGCCCAAAATATCACCCAAGACTGTGGTATCTGGTGTGAAGATGTTAATAGTCGCAACTACAGTATGACCGCGAAGGTTCCCAGCTCCATTTGTTGGCGGTATCCTCCGTGAATGTTCTCGGTTATGACCTTCGTCTAACGGCGCCAGCTACAGCGAGAAGAGTACACAGAACTTGGGTGCTATAGCGTAAAGCTATTCTATTTTAATTGTTTATGAATATTTTTTTTCTAATGTTGTACTGATGTATGCGTTTGCGCAAGATCAGGCGGTACGCGAAGCGCTGTTTGAACAGCCTAATAAAATCGCCTCCTCGTTTTAGATGGGGACTTACGTTAGGTTTCAAAGCGAATACAATTTCCTACCATGATAAGTTTTCCATATCTAATTGGCAGAAGAGGGGCAAGGAGCACATGGAAGCAGAGAGAGTTGCGGTGGAGCCCAGCTAGAGCACAGAGGTGCCGGCGTTTGCGAAGTTGTGGGCTTCCCCTTGCTTAAATTGCGGTGGCCGGTCGAAAATGGTTGCGGCGTGCATTGGTAGGTAACCTTGCCGCTAGACGAATATTCAGTGAGGAGGACTTCACATAGCGATGTGGTATGTCTACAGAAAGGGCTCGATATCGTAATACTGCCACTCAAAGCGTTTATGTTACGCAAAGGTGAACACTCTCGCCAGTGTCTCATAGTAGCCAGTGCTAGAGCAATCGGCGGGCAGCATTCTTCTGTTTCTTTCGGAACGAAGCTAGTCACCAGCTCTACCAAAATAATTTCATCTTTTTTTCCGCATATTAATGCATCCTTAGCGTGTACACTTCACTTTGACGTGGTGAGTAATCGCGCTTTTGTGGCTTCGCGTCACAGGCAAACGAAGTGGGTAGTTGCCGAACTATTTCATCAATAACGGTGTACTAATGACGAGAATGGTGATCAAGCAGATTGAAATAGATTTACATTAGAGTAATCATGTTGCCATCGTTAAAATGTACTCCACTCTGACGCCTCTTCAAGGGATCCTTGAGCACGTACATACGTTTATATTATACTAACCTTCGTGGTGCCGATGACCTCCATGGCTTTAGGCCCAATAATGTCCTTGTAGCGGTTCATTAGTTCTCTTGTCTTTTGGTCTACGAAAAAAAAATATGGTTATTAGAAGTTATACATATTTGAATAGTAATGCATGATCTAGAAGTAGAGCGGAGGAGTAGGAGCAAGGCTATAGTGGGTATTGCACACAAAGCTCGACAAAGTATGTGAAACCACAGGTTCACTAAGCGTAAACTTAAGTTTCGTTTGACTGGTTTTATTGGAGATTTGTTTAAACTCTATCACGCGTGGTCACACGCACTTAGTTTTTGTTTCGCCTGCCGCCTCCTTGAGGCGAGCGCTTCAACTAGACATACATTCAGGCAACCACTCTACCCAGTACGTGATTTGTACTATGAGATGATGTACTAAACTACACCCAGTGTTTGGACAAAAGATCCGCCCGCTGTTGGGGTACATCGCGGTCAAGGGGGACCTTGAACTACAATGACTGTTGCGAGAATATTAATGTTCTGCGTTGATTTGCCCTCACCGCCTCTTCTCAGCAGAAACACGTTGAGCTCTGCTATATAGCCTATTTTATGTAAGGCACCTCCTTGCTGTCATTTGCATTGCTTAGCCCGACATTAGCGTCGTGCACCGGCTCTCATTGCAAACGTAGAGGCCACGCCATGTTGGGTTGTTGACTGCGTCGATGGTACCACCGATTAAAGCGCGTGAGAAGTTGTGACGATTGAAACTGTGAACTCGTAGCGCTCGATCGCTACAAGCAAGTTGCGGATGTCGTTTGTGTTTGTAAACCTACATCGCTTGTGGAAAGTGACCGCAATGGCCGAAACCAACAGCCACGAGCAGCCAGAAGTCAACAGGCCCCGCACATTGTCGCCTAGGAATACGAATTGACATGGTTGCCTGCACTCGACTCGAAGTACTTTGCTCGTCAGTTTTGCGTAGAGTATATCTTAATAATAATAATATTTGGGGTTTTACGTGCCAAAACCACTTTCTGATTATGAGGCACACCTTAGTGGAGGACTCCGGAAATTTTTACCACCTGGGGTTCTTTAACGTGCACCTAAATCTAAGCACACGGGTGTCTTCGCATTTCGCCCCCATCGAAATGCGGCCGCCGTGAGTATATCTTCCATACTTCGTTTTATTGTCAGCAGAGGCTGTGATCACGCAGTCAGCAATGACATACATGTACGTCCATAAGCTACACTCTTAACGGGAGTGTTTATGAGGTGCGTCGATGTTAGCGGTAGGGCAACTTGTCACCCGCCTTTTGCGGGCCGCCGGCAGCAGGGAGTTTTGCTCGCGAATACGAGAATTCGCTTCCACGCAGAATCTGCCCGAGAACAATTTTTGAGGCAGCGGCACGGTGACGTAGCACATCAGGTTTAGAGGAGTGGTCCCTAAGGCTATGTTTTGACGTCGTCGGCAGTCTCACCATCGCTGATCCATCGATGCCGATGGTGTCGTTACACCATTTTCCGATTTTCTTCGAAGTTGGATAAACGGAGATTCAAAACGAACGGCCGACGCTCACAAACCGCTGTTTTGCTGCCGTTGTTGCCCCTTTACCCTCTTCTAGCAATGATTTCACCTAAGGAAAAAAAATGCGGCGATATTCGCGGCACCATCGGCTGCGATGTGAACATGGCCAAGCCGGAGCGACGTCGGTAGCCGTGCGCTACAGCTGAATTTTATATTGGTGCTAAATGTTTTACAGGGGTCTTCGCTATTCATAAAATAGGCAGTAGGCGCTTCATCTCATTCTATGGAACATTATTCTGCCTGCAGTTGAAGCTGTAACCGGTGTTTGGGTCACTTAATGGTTGCGGCGATGCGCTGGGACTGACCGACCCGGTGATGAGCTCACGCTGACGCCATACAGTTGCGGTCATCGATCGGCCTATTGGTCTTGCGGCGGGAACAGAAAAAATCAATTTACGCTGTCGCGGTTATCTTTCTTTTCATTTTCGCTGGTTGTTGCCACAACCTGCGACACAGCTGTGGCCGAATGACGCTGACGCCGTGAAAGGTATTTGAGCCGTTATCCAGCGTCCGCGAAGCAACGAAAACATGCGCAAACCGAAACACGCATCCACTGCGGACGAACGAGGTTAATGGCCCACGGGCAAATGGCCACTGTGAGTTAGTGAAAATGGAAGGGCGAATTCTGTCTAGTGCTCCAAGGTCGACAGTATGTCGCTGCACTCCGTAAAGTCGTCTATACAAATGCTTTGCAGGGTCTAGTATACAGAGGCGACTCAACGTCATGCTGGTGCAGTCGCAACGGCATACTTGCAGCGAGCCGGAACGCGAGGAACGCGGCGGTCATGGCGGCGCGATGACTTTTGGTGCATGGCTTATTCTTACGTGGCATTGCGATTCAAACAGATGTTCACGCTCTAATGCAGGGCGGCACAAAATATGGCCCGATGGCCGCATGATGCCTGCGAGAAGGTTTTGAGCGGCCCGTGGTCACGTTCCGCCAGAAGGATGTTGTAACATTGCAGATTAGAACTGTGACGTTTAGCACGTATCTAATATCTTATATTAGCGAATAGCGGCAACGAAACAGTTAAGGCTGAAAACTAAACTTGTCGCCGGAGGCCTGTTGATGTTGAAGATAAGCGTTTTTGCATATTGAGTTCCGCTTTTGGTGTCGTTTTATTTTATTTTTTTTTAATGGTGAGGAGTTCCCTATCATCGAAGAGGTGGCGTGTGCTATCTAACAGCACTTGTAGGTATAGGAGCGCTATCCTCAAAGAAGAGTGTGCTTTCAAAGAAAAACCGACAAGAATTACCGAACATTCAACGAGGACTGGACACACGTGTACTTTTTCGTGCGTCAAAGTGCATCTTTCTTTTGTGTTGAGAATCTCTATTCGGTACTGAAGGTGTAAATTGTTAGACGTCACTATAGGAAACAAAGCACTCTCGGGAATTCGGTGCTCTTTCCGACACTGACAGAAAGACGAAGGACGCGGATTTAAGGCAGAAGTCGCTTGCGTAACAAGGTACTTTTACAAAACTAATGAGTGCATCTGACGCAGCCGCGAGGACGTCCTTTCTAATATTCCTACTTATCGCACGTTACGGACCCCCGTTTACAGATGGCGACATCATAAAAGGTGCCTTATGATGGCCTGAGAATAGACATGTCCGGACAAGAAGTTGACTTAGAAATGTGGCGCTTTGGTCTAGGTGGCTTTCAATATCGGTAAATGATGCAGCGCGAAGCAGGGCAGAGGGACACAGAATAGCGCTCATTCTCGTCTTTTCTGTGTCGCTTTGTCCTGATTCGCTGTGCACCACGTAGCATTAAAGAAGCTAACCTTTCAAGATCTGAGCTGCTTAAGAATGACTGTCCAGATCACGCAGACGAGTTAAGAACACAACTGAAGGTGCGCTGCATCAAGTGCGCCTACTACACGCTACAAACTCCACCTATCGCTGGAAAAGCTCACAGGTGTGTGCATGGGTGGCGCCCCGGCTACGGTTTCAGAGAGAAACTAAGCCGTCGCGTTGCTCGAGTCATGCAGCGGCGTGGAAACTCATAACTACCACTGTGTGCCGTACAAGGAAGCGCCCCGTGCCGTACTCATAAAATTTGAGCTTCTCAAGAAGACGGTGACACCAGTCGACAACCTCATAAGTTATAATGGTTCCAATTGTACAATATTTCAAGATTACTTGCAAGAGTTAGAGAACGCGAGGATCTCCCGCATTATACTAAAGTTCGTTGCATGGTTAAACAGTGGGAACGCTCTTTCTGTGTCTCTAGAGTTTTCCCCTTTTACACCACGCGTCCTAAACGTCAATAAAAGGAATATCTTGAATCGCTCTGAATGTTTCCAATCGCTGAAACATGATTAGTTTCTTAAGCTATTAAGAGAAAAGCATTCCGGAGCACGAACACGACGAATGGTTATTGGACCTAGCATTCAGCAGGCCATCTTAATACACACACCACAACCCTGCATGGAAAGGAGCATCTTATTACGGACATCGTGAACGCCATATTTGCATTCCAAGAGGAACTGCGCTTGTTCACGTCGCAGCTCACATGCGGCCGGGAACATAGGGAGTTTTCCAACCTGCCAGAAACTCTTTCTTGATGGCAAAAAAAGTTGAGGTCAGTAAGCGCCACCTACGCGCAACATGTCGAAACCCTTCTCGCAGGATTTTATCAGCGCTTCAACACATTTGAACACGAGAATCAGCGCTACCACCTGTTTCGTTATCCATTCATAGTTACGCCACAAGGATGTTACTCCACACTGGAGATAGAGCTCATCAACCTGCAGAGTTCACCGTAGTTATTACCATTACACTAGGAGTGGCCCCTCCTTCAGTTTCATAAAAAACCTATTAAGAACAAATATGGAAACATAGTTAAGAATACTTTGCAACTAGCGTAAGTACTCTCTCTTCGTAAGTACGTACATCTATGAGCATATGACTCTTAACGGACTCCTAACCTTCAGAGTAGTCCTAAACTCTTGATAACTCTTCGAAAACGCCGCATTTGGTCTTAAAGAACGAATACAAGATACACAATGTGTTGAAGACGGCAGTGAGTGCGATTACACCAAAAATCTAAGACCTTTTAGCAAGCAAAGTTTGTAATGTTTCCCATTAAAGTGGGGTCCGTGCGGCTCCCAGGGAAGTTTGTTTTGGATTATGTTATCATTCAGTTGTGCACTCCTCCTATAATGTATCAATGAACAAAAAGTGTAGCGCACTTCACTTTTGGTACTCTTGACAATTGCGACAACTACACAGCAGCAGGAAATGCTACGACTTATGGCATTAGAGACAAGCGAAGAATAACTGTGTGACTTCAACTACCAGCCATTATACACCCCTAAAGCAGCGACAAGAGAGGGCTATTAATCTCCTATAGCCTCAATTATATCGCCTTAAGAAAGACATTCATGTTGCAGTTAGGAATGCTTGTATGTCCGATGAGAACATCCAAAATTACTCTCACGCCGTTTGCTACACTCCATGAGATTTCTCGACTCGTTTAAGAAGCCTGAAGCGGGCATCTAGCGGAAAACAGTGCCTTTGTGTTCGAATGTTTTCACACAAACCGGATTCAAACTTGGAAGATTAACTGTTTCGCACTTTCTGGTAGCCTGTAAAACAGTCGGCATTGCAGAGATGGAGACATCAATGCAGACGCCCCTGCATAGACGAAGCCGCACGAGTTTCCTTAAGTGTTCACCTTCGGCGGCAGCAGCATGCCAAAGGCGTTATTATTTAGTCAAAAATGGCGAAACGTGGACGTGTTTTTGCTGGATGACCACACACGACGTCAAAATTAGGATATCTCGCTCTTAAGTGTTCCGTGTGCAATTATGAGCTCGGATGCGGTATGTCGCAGAATCGCGACAACAGGCTAGGACAGCTTAGGTAAATTTGCACTCGTAGTGTTGTCCTCTCGCTATCTTTTTGTGCTTCTACTGTTATTTTTCTTTGCTTTGAAGCTGACGTTGGGAAACAAGATGCATGACCACCTTCACTTTCTTCCTGCTCACTGTGTCTCTTTCTAACCACTACGTGTAGAAAGATTCAACAGCATACCTTCTGTGGTGTTCATGTCGAGAATCACAGGATCGCCCTTGGCACGGACCACGCGCAAGTGGTCAGTCTTCACAGTGATCTGGAACTTGCTGAGTAGCTGGTAGTGATTTGTAGAGGCGAATATGTACGCCGGTTTGCCGTCCACCGACCGCGTGAAGTTTATCGGGTACTCCAGGTCCTGGTCGAAGCCCAGCTCGTGTTTTTTTGCCCCCGAAGAAGGATATGCGAAGCGGCCGTGGTATTTCACCACGAACGCCGTGATGTCGGGCAGGATGTCAGCCAGATTGCGGTCTTCGTTCGTGTCACCACCACCGATCGCGAGAATGATGTGGCAGCCCTCCTCTCGTAGTCTCTTGGACTCGTTCCGGAGGCTATCCACTGGATCGCTGACAATGATTGTGTCTGTGCGAAAAGTACATAGGGCTGTGTGCCTACGCCCGGCTCACGAAAATCGGGTATCGTTCAAGACGTGCCTCGCGCGTTTATTCACTGCATGCGACGCTTGCATTCTCCGTGAGTTCCTGAGAACTATTTCTTCAGGACGTTGGCGTTTGGAAGCAAAAACATTTTAACGCGGGTATACGATCCCGGCCGTGGCGACTGCATTTTGATGTGTTAGGGTATTCATCATGACCATATCGGGGTTTTGGCGTGTATATGAGCGCCTGAATTTAATTGTATGAAGGCGAAAGCCTTAACTGGCTCATACCCCCGATGGCCTTGAAAAATACGCGTCGTCCGATCCAATGGTACAAAAACTATCATCATCAGCCATGGCTTTACACCCCTATGAGCAAGCAAATATGCAATTCCTAGTTCCTTTCGTAATGCAGAGGCTGAACTCAGCAGAGTAAAGCGTATAGTGCATACATTGATTGGAGTCATGCATAGAACGTGCAGAAACGAGGCGTATGGTTGAGCTGTAGAGTAAAATCACGTGACCTTCTCAATGGCTCATACCCGGTAAGCGTACTTTGCTGAGGCTACAAGCGCTCATCAATGTGAATCGAACAGTGCATACATTCATTAAAATCACAATTGCAATACACAGAACAGCATACGTTTTAATACCCTGCAGAGAAGATGCAACGTAAAGTCGAAGCGAAATGTCGTTGGCGCGAGTCTGACTCTGCTATACGAGCGCGCGAAGCCACAGCTAAGAGTGGAAAACTAGCCGAAGAAGGTGAACTGCGAAAGCAGCAACGCGATGATGCGAGACGGCGCGTTACGAAGTGTGCTACAGGATTTCTTCTTCACGTGTTACAAGAGTGTAACATGTTGCCGAACTTCTTTTGTGTAACGATTTGATTATAACCAGAATTTAGAGATAGCGAAGCAAATAATTAGTGCGATCACCTGGATCTTGTTTTTATTTAACTGCAGGCTTTTTGAGTTCTCGAGGATTCCTCTGAAGTTTGTGTAAATTTGCGTGGCAATTCCTTCAAGCTGTATCATGCACCTAAATTTTGGCGCAGTAAAAATAGTACATTGCGGTCGACGAAGACGCTTTTAGCCTTCCTCCGAGACGCTGCCCTTGACGAGGTACTCTAAGTATTGGTTACTTTGTTTGCCTGTATATATTATGTGCGTGCGCATTATGTATATGTATGTATATGTGTGATTTTATATATGAACTTTGTCATCTTATGTAGTACTAAGCCTATGTACTTAGCCTATGACCAGACAAACATCTCGAGCATTGACTAAAGAATTTTTCTCTTTCACAGGAAAGCGCTTTCCACTTTTTTTAATTTTTATTTTTCATTCAGACCCAATCAACATTCAGCTGCACCAGTCAACGGCAGAACCCGCATTCTAGCACTTAGCAGCAGAAAGCCGTGTACGCATGGCCACCACGGTATGCAATTTCCATTCCTGCGCTATGCATCTCTGAAGCAGCAGAAGCTTCATGTGGTAGCGTTGGTTTTTCATGCATACTTGACGAAATGAGCGCTACGAAGACGCGGACTAAAGGAGGAACATGTACGACCGATGCGGCGCTACTTCCAACTAGATGTTTTCTTGAAGAAACAGGATCTTATATAGATACAACCTAAAATAGCACCACCGTGACATCACGACCTCGCTATCTCATTAGAAAAGCCATCTCTCTTTCGGTAAGCGTCACTGACGCGCAGCTAATGCACGTTCCCTCGGCCTTTGCAACGTAGAAAGCTTCTAATACCTCCCGTTCTAGTCTATCTCTAGAACGTGCCAGAAACCTGGTATCACCAAAATACGAACAGAGATTGTCACTTTTACAGTGTTCAGCCAGATGGCCCCCCGCTTTTTTATTTACTGCTCTATGCTGAGAAAGGCAAAACCCGAACCATGTTCTAAGAAACATGCAGCGCAGTACACGGCTTGCAAAACTAATGTCGTATATGAAATACCGCTAACTTGCCAACAGGTTTATATTGGTCAAACCGGACGATGTTTCAAAGAAAGGGCGCGTGAGCACAATTGGGCAGTAAATAACAATGCGGGGGGCCATCTGGCTGAACACTGTAAATTTCACAATTGCCGTCCGTATCTTCGTGACAGCAGGTTTCTGGCACGTTCTAGAGGTAGACTCGAACGGGAGAGAAATTAGCTTTTCTAATGACATAGGGAGGTCGTGATGTCACAGTGATGCTATTCTAGGTTGTGTCTACATAAAATCCTGTTTCTGCAAAAAAAAAAAAACATTTAGTTGGAAGTAGCGCCTTGTCCGTCGTGCATAATGCTCCTTTAGTCCGCGCCTTCGTAGCGCTCATTTCTTCAAGTCATGCATCTCATACGTCAAGTTTCTATTGCAAAGTCCTTTGTTTGTCATAGTGCGGTCATGACTTCACTCTATCATCGACCATGACAAAACCCATGAACGCATTAACTCTACGAACAAACAATGATGATAATATTATTATTGCAACTAATCCCACCGTTTTCTGTAGTAACGAATGCCAAACGATGGCTAGCAAAAGGTTACGTACACACCTGCGATCGCGGTTGATATGGAGCACGTCAGTTTAGTAATGACTTGCATAATCCCTCTGTTGTAGCTACACACGTGCTACATGTCGTCATCTTATAAATCTTTATTAAAGGAGAAATCGAGCTAGCGGCTTTACACTAAGGATGATGGCGGGTCATATGAACCATGATCGGGCTGATCGCTGCATCCAGGTGAAGCCGAGAATTTTCCACAAGCTGGTGGTCAAGGCTCTGTTAGGGCGACATCGTATCGACGATGGCCATACGCCTTGCAAGCAGCTCGCTTATGGAGCGATGAGCGTCTAAGACGGAGGCGGTATGCTATCGTGTTTCCATTTACGCTACAGGAGCCTACACAGTAATCCTGTCGTACGCGCAGTGTGTGGGTAATCGAGCTACCGTCTGCGCATGCGCCGCAGTTGCGGCGCAAGAGCCAGTGCCACCTGAGCTTTTAACTCGTACAAGTATTCAAGCCTTCATATTACAGAGAAGCTGTTAGCCTCAAATTCGTTGGAATTTTTCGTTGACTCGTGCTCGCCCAAAACCGTACCGCCACACAGCGGCTCCAGCCACTCAAGCAAACCTCATACGGCAGCTTGAAAATGGATTTGTGCTTGAGTTTCTACATAACAATTATGTTTTCTCGCATATTCGAACTACAACCCGAAGTTATCATGTCATCAGCTTGTATGCAAATCGTACTTTACGAACTTTCTGACGCAATTTGCTTTCAAAATTCAATTAGTTCAATAAGGCACTTGCGCTTGGCGGAGGGCCGAGAAGAATGAGGATGTGTGCTGCACTTCCCCACATGTGCGTGCACACGGGACGCAAGTTGCTTGTGGAGGCGGTGCTTTTCTAACGTCAACAACTTCGCTGTACAATTTCACAGGCTGGAATGGAGGCGAATTTTATATAAGT
This sequence comes from Dermacentor variabilis, assembly GCF_050947875.1. Classification (NCBI taxonomy): domain Eukaryota; kingdom Metazoa; phylum Arthropoda; class Arachnida; order Ixodida; family Ixodidae; genus Dermacentor; species Dermacentor variabilis. The sequence continues at coordinate 64,645,913 of NC_134571.1, read as the reverse complement.
GCGAATCTAAACTGGACATTGCACACCGAGTGCACAATCAACAAAGCAGCTCAAAGCATGCTTGGTTACTTACGTCGATGTTTCTTCAAGGCACCTTATCTTTAACACTACTATATACTTTACAAGTCATTAGTGCGTCTTAAGTTAGAAGGCGCTGCAGCCGTGTATGAACAATAACACGATAACCTTGTATTTTCGCTCAAGCTTGTTCAAATCAACTCAGTGCGGGTAATGCTTTGAAAGCATTACAATACCGCTAGCCTAATATTAATGCAAGATAACCTTCATCGTTTCAAATCACTTGCATCGCGTAGAAGGATAGCACGTTTGACCCTGTTTCACAATATTTATTCCCATTTTTCTCTTCGCAGAGGCTTTATTATTAGGCCCAATTACAAGTAGCGCCACATTCATCATCATGATGAAATAGCAATTCGAACCGGCAACGATGACACTTTCAGTCAGTCTTTTGTTCCCCACTCATAGCAGCTGTGGAACCACCTTCGTGGTGACATTGACGCTATTGCTGAGAACAAACTTTTCAGCATACATTACACGTCCGCGCGCCAATGTACCAGGGATTCCAGGCGTTACTACCATACGTGAGCATGTGACTAAGCCAGCACAACTTAAAACTTGCAATTCAACGGCCACAGCATTTGTCTTTTTCTTACAACAATTTGCTTCTGAGTGGCTAACAGGTGACCATAACCAAAGTAGGATGCATCGACCACGATAAAGAGGACAACTACCGCCTTCAGGACTGGAGTAGACACTACCGTATTCAAGCTTGTCCTATTATTTGTTTTTATGAGTTACTACTTCGATTATCGGCCTCTAGTTTCAAGTCTTTGAGCCGCATGCCAGCACTGTAGCTTACGAAATCACTGAGAGTTGTCTTCCATGGCTCATATAATTAAGTGACTCCCGTACGACCTACTTCAGCCGATGAAGTGAGAATTATCCACATTACCAGCGTTTCTATACTAACAAACGATTTGACACTATGCCGTCCTTGACTCGTCTCCGGCTCCCGCGTTGGATCGCTCGACCATTTTAACGCTGAATAATGACTTGTAATATGGTCAACGTGTCAACACTACTTACTGCCCGCTTGGCCGACAGTGCGCAGTTCGTTGGATATGTAGCCCGTGATGCCAACTTTGAGGTTGTCCACGGTTAGTATGACCGAGCGGGTGGGCCTGTTCGGTAGCTTCGACAACGTGGGGTCTCGGCTGAAGTCAACATTGCAGAGAACTATTTTCGTCTTCGTATCGAGGTAGCGGAACATCGGTACAAGGCCGGGAGGACCGAGTTGAAATTCCGAAGTTCCCAAAGTCTGCGACAGACGTACGTGGGGCGGGAAGTATTAAAGCTGTTAAAACCACCAAAACGTTCAGACAACAATTTCTCTGTGTGTCACTGTAGTATATGGAGGAAGAAAGTTCAAATTAAATAAAACCAAGTTCATTGCCTTAAACTGCCAACTGAACTTGATGGACAACCTGTAGGCTCATAAATAACGCTCATCTTACGTTTCCTTCATGTTTGCACTATGCGTGATGGTGTCCGACTCGTCATGCCACGCGATGATCTTGACTCTCCCCACAGTGTAAGATACTAATAGTATCCTAATGACGTATATAAGGCACTAATACCGCTGGTGCAAGACACTAATGCACCGTGACTCTGCCTTATGCGCAGTTGCATATATGAATAATTAACTCAAAGATACATGAAAGTTTTGCGACTGCTCTAACTAGACTTATTTAGCGTGCCGTTTACCCTACGTTATGCTCTGGTTGTGTACAGCACCATCACTCCTCAGGAACGCTAGTGGACATACGCATAACGGTCACGCCGGCAACACGGGTGGCACTCGCTCCGCTACCAAGTTCGTCCACTTGCCATATGTTTGTTTGGCAGGAAAACTGACTCCGCATCGCTAAAAACATTCTTGGTCAATCCTCCAGAATTGGTATGGGCCACTGTGACGCAAACAGGTGTACAATCCTTAAAATTATTTAGATATCTGTTGACCTTCTCCGTGTGTACACCTGTCATCACCATTGTTTGGCCAACAAACATCATAAATAACGTTCGTCCTCGTGATGTTGCTGCGTAGAGATCTCACACTGTGCACACGCCTGATTGGTGTTTCTTAAACTTAAAAATTGCACGAGATCAAAAATGGAGACCTGTGGGGCTTATAAAGATCACCACTGCATGCGATTACACTTTTATTAGGGGTGAAAACAAACACAATTGCCCGAATCGGAGTTAGTTGTATAGCATTTAATTAGCCGCTTCATTAAGCTTCAATTGCAATAAATTTCAACAAATGTTTTGCACCTGCATATATATCTCTTTTTTTTCTGGCAACGAAGTGTCATGGCAGTGATTCTGTCGACTTCACAATTGCGTCGTCGTCGTTGCCATGCTCTTGTTTTGTCACAAGCTGTCGTCATACCGCAGTCCCATGTTGTGATGCCGTTAAACACTTAGCGCGGTAAATGATCTAAGGTTTCCAGGTATGTCTAAGCTAGTGGCATTTATTTTCCCTTCATTTTGCTGCGACAGCCGTGATCACCTGAGGTAGGTGCCTTATGAAGCTGCAACCTGTAACGAAGTTAAATGACGAAGCTACCGTAGTAGTGCATCGAGATGAACTTGGAGCTTGTAGGTAGACTCGCACTCGCTACTGTGCCAACACCCGCGAAACTTGTTATACATGCGCAAAAGCTTGTCGTCCTTAAACTGCATTTACGCGATCATATAACGCAAAAAAGAATTAATAGGACACTTACAATTGAGCCCAGCATCCCAATATAAACCGCTGCGCTGGTACTTTCAGTCGACAATTTATATCAAAGTCGAATATCACGGCAATGATAACGGAGCACACGCTAAGAACTCGGAAAAAGCATAAATAACACAATAGCAAAGAATAGAAAATACAATGTGAGACTAGCAGTGCACTTGATCTAAATCAGTTAACAAGAAAAACACATCCTATACGCTTCAGCAAGAAAACAATGCACAATATATATATATATATATATATATATATATATATATATATATATATATATATATATATATATATATATATATATATATATATATATATATATATGTATATGTATTTGTCTGTAAATAATAGGAAAGTTCCTGTTCATCAGTCTATTTTTTTATGTCTAGTGCAGGACGAAGGCCTCTCCCTGGGATCTCCAACTACCCCTATCCTGCGTTAGCTGATACCAACTTGCACCTGCAAATTTACTAATTTCATCACCCCACCTACTTTTCGCTATGTTCGGCTGCGCTTCCCTTCGCTTAGCGCCCATTATGTAACGCTAATGTTCCAAGGCTTATCTGTACTACATATTACATAGACTGCCCAGACCCATTTCTTTCTCTTAGTGTCACCTACAATGTAAGCGCTATCCCTGTTTGCTCTCTGATCCAAACCACTCTCGTCCTGTCTCTTAACGTTACGCCAAACATTTTTTGTTCCATCGGCCTTTGCGCAGTCCTTAACGTGTTCTCGAGCTTTTTTGTTAACTTTCAAGTTTCTACCCCTTGTATAAGCACCGGTAGCATGCAACGATCGTAAGCCCCCAGTCAGCATTTGGTAATGCCTACTGCATGCACTCCAACCCATTTTTATTCTTTATATTTCCTTCTCATGGGCGAGGGTCCCCTGTGAGTAATTGACATAGATAAACCTACTCCTGCGCAGACTCTAGAGGCTGACGGCGAAGTTGGATGTGCTACCGTGACATACAAGGAATAAATAGACAAGGGGACAGAAAGAACGACGAAGACAAGCGTTCACTTCCCGAATTCTTGTTCGTTTAACGCGCTATTAAACATTATCTTTGTCTTCTGCACGTTAGTTTTCAATCCCACTCTTACTTTTTTACTAATTTGCTCAGAATTAAGCAACAATTTACAAAAATTCACAACTAAACAAATATTGCCGAGAATGTCCTTTTTTTTTTGATGACGAACAAGTTTGTGGACATTTTCGAGGACAGCGGTAAACTATTCAAAATTGTCGTGGCTAATACGGCAAACGCCTTTTCATTCCAATTAGTATCTAAGGAAACATAGAATACGGAACGTTTGACCAACTACTGTAAATTAATATTGCCGGTAGGGTCCGGTTAATGTGAATGCAAGATGCCCGGCGCGGCATGACCGACGCGTTAATGCTGTCGAAGGCAGCGGAGAAGGGGACAGCTGGGCGCGAGTGCGTAAACCTCACACGAGTGGCGCATCCTCTCGTTTGGGTCCCCTTTAGTCATGTGACATCCTCACGGGTCGGGTGCTTACCAGGGCGTCCCGTACCACTTTCTATCAACTTTTCAATACAGTCTTCGGCATTTCTAGCCGAAGTTTAACGCCTCCTTACTACGTGTGCCTTACGGGGAACGGCGAAAGCAAACTGGCTGTTGTTACAGCGGTGAATGGGTCGTTTGCCACTGCACTCCGGACGGAAGCTATCGACCGGGCCCTAAAAGGGCTTAAATTGCGCATGCTCGCGCGGTATTGAGAAAGCGGCTATTTTGGTTTCGCATGAAATTTTTCGAGCTATAACAATATCATGCTACTCATTGAAAAGGAAGTCGATTGGGGGCGCAACATTGAAGACGCGGACATAATCCGGTGTTTCCAAAGTTCCACGTAACCGTGACTTACAAGGCATACATACACAAGGGGACCAAAAAGAACGACGAAGACAAGCGCTGACTTCCTACTGGTTGGAATAGTTGGAAGTCAGCGCTTGTCTTCGTCGTTCCTTCGGTCCCCTTGTCTGTGTACGCGCTGTGTGTCACGTTTGCAAGGGATTACTAACTATAGCCCGTACCCAAACCCTGCTTCAGCATATGTTACGCCGGCGACGCCAGAATCGCCGAAAATTTGACCCTGGTATAGTTCGCTGCGTTGCACGTGACTCACAGCACCGCGAGATAGGACACGCTGTATTCCTGCGCTGGCAACACCAACACGCGCCGAACGTCGCCAGTCACGCCAACTGCGCGGTGACTGTAGAGCTTCCACTTTGTGTCGGTGTAGCGTAACTGCACCGCGCCTGACGCGCGTAAGCATTAAGCCGGACTATATCCGCGCCTTAGACTTCAGGCACTATCTGATGTCATACGTTTTCCAACCGTCTGTTGTGTGCTATTTAACGATGAATGTTTAATGCTTTCAACTAAGAATATAGAAATACCAAAGCCAGCGAAACTGTTTAAAAGCTTGCTTTCGTCGTGCAGACACTTAAATGTATACGAATGTGCAATTAAATGCTACAGCATCACAAGACGTCATCGGAGCAGGGATATGGTAGGAAAATTCAGCGACAAATATTTGGTTTTTCTTTCCTCCGCTCCACTATAGATAAAGGAAGCTCCGTTAGGTCATTTTGGTATAGCGACTGCTGCTCCCATAAACCGTTCTTGCAGTGTCATCTAGCTAGAACCAGACTGCAACACGTCTACTCTGACTTGACGCAGGCTAAAGAAGCTTGCTTGATTTCATATTGCAAGGACTGTAGAAAGTTTAGCTGAAGGAGTGGCAAGCCGTTAGGCTCTCCCCAGAAGGAACTGGCGAACGTTTCATTGTTTGCTATTTCTTAATCTTCGAGCCAGGGAAAGCCAAATACAATATTTTCAATATTCTCCAGCAATGCAGGCTGATCCAATGTTCCCTTCAGTGCCATCTGCTGGACGCGCCGCCGACGAAAACGTCCAACAGTGTTTTATCACGCCAGTTGCGAGTACTCACTATTACGTCAAAGGCCATCGCGTTGAGCATGTCGACAACCATCTCTTTCCCAGCTATTCGGAACCAGACATGGCCGCCGTAAATGTTGCCCGTGAAAAGCGATATCCCTGGCTTGTTCACTAGGATCTGTAAAGAGGGAGGTAACATTCAACAATACTTTCTTCATCATCACTAGCCTATTTTTGCTGTCCACTTCAGGACGAAAAGCCTCTCCTAGCGATCTCAAATTATGCCTGTCTTGTGCCAGCTCACGTTCTCTTGTGCCTGCAAATACCCTAACCTAATGAGACCGCCCAGCTCTCTGCCGTCCTCGAATGTGCTTTCCGTTCCTGGGCACATGTACTGCAGCTCTAATAGAGCATCATTTATCTGCCCGGTGCATAAAAGGATTTTTCGAATTCCATTTCTTCCTGATAATGTCAATTAGATTATGGGCTATACTTCAGTTTGCTCTGTAATTCCCGCCGCTGTCTTCCTGTCTTTTATGTTACTTACTGCATACGTATAGGTGCAAATGTAAACATGCAATTATGTTTGAATGCAAGTTCAATATCAATGACCAGAGGACTCCGCAATGTGGAAACGAAGGCAAAACGTTACATTGGAAAACCATGTAATGCACAGGGCAGATAAACGGTGGTCTGTTGTAGGTACAGATTGGGTGCCCAGGAAAGGAAAGCACCTTCGAGGACGGCCGAGAACTAGGTGGTCTGATTAGGTTAGGAGATCTGCAGATCTGTGAGCGTGAGCTGGCACAAGACACGTGCGCCCTTGCACACAGGTGCACACATGCCCACACATTACTAACGCACGCGCAACTACGCCCATCAGCTGCCTCAAAAAGGACCAAAGGGCCGTTCTTTTGAAAGAACGACCGCGTAGTGCTCGCAACACGCAACTCCAAGCGCTGTATATCCAAGTTGACAAATGGGCTTTGCGGAATCCAGCAAAGGCGGAGGAGAAATCATGAAAGGGCCAAATTAGAATCCACCCGGGCCTTGGCAAATAAAATAGGTGTTACGAGCTCCCACTTAAGGAGCGCGAAACTGGAAGCACCTTCAAGAAAGAGTTTCAGGTGTTGTAAACATGGACGAAGGTTGGTTTCCTGCGCACGCTGAGATTGGACTTGTCTAGATATACCGCGAGGGAAGGAAATTACAAAAGATTATACTTATTATGGTTTTGCGCTTTACTACAAATCAAGCCTGAGATAATCTGCACAGCCTCTTGTGCTACGTGAGTATATTCTCATGCGATCTCTGCATGCGTGATATAGCGTGAAGACAAGAAAATCAATTGAACATATATAATGAGGAAGACCTCTCAATGACGACAAATATCACCTATCGCTACGTTCTTTTCGGCAGCACATATCTCTTTTACAACAGTTTTTTTTTAGTTTCAGTTTCGTAAGGCACCGCCTAGCTGCCATTCTAAATTCATGCTTCTTAACTTAGCCCTGGCTACTGACTAGCCATATAAGGCCATGGAGGCTTTTGTCTCTGTCCTCGAGCTGTTATAGGGTTCCAAGAGGTGTTTGCTACTGGAAACTGTTACGGTTTTATAGAGAAGAGAAATCTTCGGTCGTCCGTTCACGAGCACTATGGAAAATTTCAAGCTATGATAACTACAGAACAATGGTAGATCTGCATAAAATTGTCGTTTCCGCCGAGGCTCTTCCCAGCAAACAATACGGCTGTCTGCAAGCTCAGCGTAGAAATCAAGAGTGACATCGCGATTGTGATGACGCTTGGCAGACGTCATGCCCATGATGGGTGAAAACCTACGCGTAAACTACACGTGTAAAAACAATTACGTGAAATCGCGCCAAGGCCATGCTCTACATTGCACATCTCATATTTAAGAAGAACGTTTGCTATGGCGTGACGAAAATCTCACACACATTGAACGCGTGCCATGATTTTCACCACATCATGTGCGCTCCGCGGTACGGTGTTAAGGGTGCTCGCTAAGCGAGGGTGTGGATGCTGACCTGGTAACTGATTCGAGCGGCCCCTCCGAAGCAGTCTCCCAATGTCCTTTTTGAACTCGTGCAATCTTTGTCCTCCTTATCCACTTCTAGGAAGTGGCTCAGCAGCTCTCCCGAGTGGACCACGCTCAGCGTCCCGGTTGCATATGCGTCGGCAGCGATCAGTCGCCGCGGCCGAATGCTGGTGGGGAGATTGGCGTCCTGCAGCGCGGGCGACAACTCCAGTTGTGGCAGGTGGAAATTATCGATGGTGTAAAGAAACCCAGCGTAACTGAAGTGCCAGGAATTTGCTGGGCATTTACTGTTGTAAACCACGTCGCCGCCAGGGCAAGTCACTCTATGGGTATCCTTATAATTAAACATTTCTGTATGCGTTCGAGTAATTGAGCTTTACCCTTCATGTGTCAAACACGAACAAATGGGAAAACAACTTTAGTGTTTCGTTCGGCTCCCAGATTCGCGTGCATTTGTTACGGTCGCCTAATTCACGGTAGAAAGCGAACACATTGCACTACTCCATGAAACCACCTACAGGGCTGCTACTAGGTTTGGCCGCTGAAATTGGGCTCCTGTCTCACCGAGCCGCCCACTTCGGTGACTGGGTATGTGGCACAACAAACAACTTTGGCTGTGGTTATGTGATGCCTTTATATGACCATTCTTGGCCAATCCCAAAAGAATAGATGTGCCAATCTCACAAAAGTGGTACGTAGCCTTAAATATCTTAAAGTGATAGTGGCACATCCAGGCGCGCGCGCATATCCAGACAAAGGCGGGTGACTAACCGACGACGCCTCCCCGCCGAAATGGAAGAACAGAGATCATAATAGCAATGATCATAACATATAAAACATATGCATCACCAATTACACTCCCATCATAAACGAGAAGAAAGGGGGTTAATCGAGGGGCCCGATTTTTATTAGTCATATCATAAGAAGCCAACACACACTGACACCAAGGACAGCATAGGGGAAATTACTTGTGCTTGATAAATCAAATAAAGAAACGACAAATTGATGGAAATGAAAGTGGATGAAAAAAAATTACCGACGATTACGTTACTTCCTAATGCGAAATTTGAGCGCAGCAAATAAGCTGTTTCACCTTTTGAATAGATTGAGGCAAAGAAATCGAGCAACACATGTATGCGCTATCACATAATTTTTTTTTTATTTTTCACACGTATTCCTTTAACAAAGACTCCACTAACAGTTCTTGACAGTCATGAAGGAAGCTTTGTGGTCGGAGAAATAGACTGATATATGTTCGACTTGGTACACCAATGCTTGATTCTCAAAGACGAGATCTATACAAGTGCCTCGCGAGGTTGTCACAGCCGTGGGGGAAGCAGAGGCTAAGCGCCGCCGCCGAGAAGACCCTGCCGTTCGCGCCGCCGAAGCGGAGGCTCATCGCCGCCGTCGAGAGCAACCAGCAGTAAGCGAGGCTGAAGCAGAAGCTCATCGCCGTCGCCGAGAAGACCCTGCAGTTCGCGCCGCCGAAGCGGAGGCTCATCGCCGCCGTCGAGAGCAACCAGCAGTAAGCGGAAGCGGAGGGGGGCGGCGTGTACACCCAGCGGCAAACGATGGGGGCAGAAGCGCGCGCAGCAAGCGGACAACACGATAAAGGGAGGAGGGAAGAGATAGCAGCGACTGACTGATGCCGCTGACGGCGATAGTGAGTCAACCCCAGCTATCCGCCACACAAGAACAGGGGGGGGGGGGGACCCTTTCCTCCTCTTTCTGCATGGCGGCGACGGTGTTCTATGCAGTCACGTTATCTTGACTCTCTAGCGGCGTCAGCGGCATCCAGCGGTATCAGTCGGTCGCTGCTAGCGCTGGGGGGATGAAAGGGGGGCGGAGCTGGTTACGAGGCCGACGACGACGCCGACGACGACGCCGACGACGACGCGAAACCCAGGAACGGACGCCAAAGAGCTGCGCTCTAAAACAACTTGCCGCAGGTGGGGAACGTCCCCACAACCTTCGCATTTCGTGTGCGATGCTCTACCAATTGAGCTTTCGCGGCGCTGTTTCCCCGTCCACTTTCATGGGTATTTATGTTTCCTTGTAGAGCCCTGGGAGTGTTAGCCAGCGCCACCACTCACAGACCCTGACGGCGGATGTGGAACGTCCCATCATAAGAAAGATGGCTAATCGCATTACCCTCCCCAATTATCTGCATAAGATGGATGCTCTACCATCTTTTTTTTTCTGAATGGGAGGTTCTAAACTGGTTTCTCTCACACGGTAGAAGATGTCACCTTACCTGAGCACGAACTGCAGCCTTTTCCATGTAACAACTGCCCTGCGCGTTTTTCGAGGGCGAGCAGCTTCCCTCATCCTCTTCGTGTCTGCTCCGGGTGTTTGAGAGAACCACTGGTTCATCTTGTGGTATCACCTCGCCGGCGACGGCTCGGTCTGGTGTTGTAGTCGCGGCAAGCCGAAAATGCACTTTGTCGCGTTGCAGCTGCGACTGGGTGCATACCAACTGGGGTGCCAGAATCACCAGGAACGGAAGTATCAGAATGGGCGCTGAATCTCCCCTGTAGGAAATAATTGAGGCCCTGAATCTAGCGTGCCAAACCACCATGGCTGCGTTCTTGCTTGCTTGCTTGCTGCACTTGTTCCTTTCTTCTTCTTCTTCCTCTTTTGATTGCGATGATGATGATGATGGTGCGCTGAAGATTTGGCCGTTTAATAAATAGGTTCTTGTTAACCCCGCACCGGCAGAAAACTCATAACTGAATTTATAACTACTATAATATTACCAATCTGCAATATGCGACTATGCATGGCCAGCGAGATTGCGATGACACAAATTTGACCAAGTTACTCGTCCCAATTGTTTCATCGCACTGGCGTGTTGGCGAGGTTTAATATGCAACGAAAGAGCACTGCGCCTCTTGCTTGCAAGCGTCGACAGAGAATTATTATTATTCAGTCGGTCCGTGATGGAAACACGATTGTTTAGCCATAAACTTAATTCCTTAGGCCAAAACCTATAAATTTTCATACAAGGTTTAAACAGAAAGCAAAAAATAAAAAGCGCCGGTATTGAAGTTGGCAAGAAACTGAGCTCCTCTGGTGCTCTTGAAATGCTCAAGAAAACAAAGGTATAACAAAAATATAAACGCAGATGGTTTACGCTTTACAGTTGTATAACGCTCCAGTTTTGCAAAAGTCGAAGCGTGGGATAAGTGCCTCGACTATAACACCTAAACAAAGTTACAGTAATGCTTGTATCGGCTGTATGTGAATATCTGTAGTAATGAGTTTGTCTAATTGCTACATAGATATTCAGCTGTTAAAGCAAACATGATACGCACATATCGTATATCACACGGAAGATACGTCTTTCGCGGGTTATAGTTTATAGGTATAAGCTATGTACGGCTAGAAAATCAGGCGCAAATTGGCTTGGCCCTCTGATATTACACTTATTCTCATCTCACGAGCAGCAAATGATATATACAGTGTCATGTCAAATAAGCGCATGTAACGATTATTATTATTATTTTTAAGTACCTTTCCACATTTTACCGCACTTGCCTACCATATCTAGAGAACGCACTTTCTTTTTCCCTAGGCAATTCCATTTTACTGAATGCCTTAGCGCTTGACCCTGAAAGCGTTCACAAATGATTTATATGTAGGGACACTTAGTAGGGTTGTTATCACAATATTACTCTCACGAAAGTGGTACGCTTCCTGCGCAATACTTTTCTTTCGCCTTGAGGGCATTTCCAACGCAATTCTGATATGCTCGCAGAGCGAGCACCCACGCTTTTTCAGGAAGTACTCCTCAAGGCACTTGCACCTTTCCAAGCCAAGAGGTACACTTTTCTTTTATTGCAACACGCCGAGGCCGCACGCTATTGTATACTTGCTCTCCCCGTTTTTATTTTTCTCGCAAGATCTCCAGGCTTCGATAAACTTTCGTCGTCACATTGGCCACGAGAGTGCTTTCCAAGAGCTTTCAGGCCCTGCACGTCATTAAAGGAAGCAGATGCCGTTGAAGGTGCCTTCGGGCAAACTGTTCTTCGTTATAAACATTCCGGAAGGTGAGAAGACGTGCGCGCGTACTGAAACCCTCACCCTTTCTTTTTCTGCTTCTGAAGAAAGTTACGGCAACTCGAAATATCGCCGCGAAGCGTAACTTTTATCTTTAGATTAAGCCTCAGTATAGTAGAGCCTTTTGAAGCAAATGTAGCTTGCCGCATGACTGTGATCTGACTTTTGGCATGTCACAAGGCATGAGCGTGTAGAATATTAGCATACGCTGTCCACGTTGCTGTCTGCATCACGCTGCTGCGAAAGCTACGGTATATATATATATATATATATATATATATATATATATATATATATATATATATCACATTTCCCAGTAGGAGCCCCTTTTCTTCACTAATGGACATAATATATATACAGGCACGATTTGACGTTTGCTTAATGAATGAGGAGAGACTTTTACACCCCTCAGGTACTTGTGTTTCTTCGGTGACTCGCGAGTATATTGCAATGTTAGTAAACGAAAGGAATGTCATGGCCGGATGTTTTTAGAAATCAACTCTACCTGCAAAAGTTTTGATGGCTGATTTTCTATAGCTGTTACAGGACCGGGGAGGGTGAAATTAAAGCATCGGGTGATGTAATCTGACAAGAAAGTTAACATGAACAGAAGTAGGGCTAGCCTTGGAATAGCATACCTAAAAGCTGGGAATCAGAATAACTGAAAATTGGAATAACGGAAAATCTGCATCACTCAGGCTGATCAGCAATTGCTCCGCACCTAACGTCTAGTGCGTAGAAATGTCATTACAGCCTTATACACTAAAATGTACATATGTTATTGTTCTTCTTTGATAAAAGTAGGTAAATGGAAGCAGGCTACCTGGGGGAGAGAAAGAGGCTCTTTTATGCAAACAGGGCATGTTTGCATGGCGGCACACCCGGCATGCCATACCAGATGGATGCGCTAATAAATGCAATGGTAAACACAGGGATATTAAACGCCTAGTTTAACACAGTGAGCATAACACACGCATAACACAGTATAATAAAGCATCTGAATAAGACCAGCTAAAGAATAACGCTTTTGATGGGAGGTAATGTCTAGCCATCTAGTAATAAGCACTACGTAACATTACTTCCGCCATATATGTACGGGAAAATTAGCGCTATTCCGTTGCCATTGCAGTCTTTCAATTTCCTACTTCTCTGTGTTCCTACTCAACCAAACGGCGCTTCACGACAACCAATTTCTTCTCTGGGATTATTGTGGTGCGTCTCTGCTCACAGGACAGTAATTTAAACCCTTTCTGCCCGGAAGGATACATGATTAGCATTCCTGAGATGAAGTTAGCCCGGAGATATGCTCAGCCAAAATGCGCCAACAAAGTAAATGTCAGAACTATGTCACGCAATTTTCCTAGGGGCTGTCGTTTTACGCCTACCAAATTCAGATACACATTTTTAACTTCTATTTTAGGTTACTCGGTAGAAAACGCCTGTGCCCTGGACGATTGCTTCGAATTCCCTGGCATAGGAGCTCCATACCATTGTTTTTTGCAGATCCCCGCCCCGACGTGTGCCTCATAAGAATACACAACGTCTGTAGCGACGCCACTGCCCACCAAACAGTGTCTTCAGCCAGCGACGTTCGAATGAGCTCATCTCCCAAGTACGTCACGTAATGTTTTGATGTCTGCAGGACACGGCCTGGTGTGGCCATCCGATTACCTGCGCCCTCCTCGACCTTAAGTTGGTTTACTCAGTTATAGTCGGTTCCGAGTTTGATTCAATAAACTTGAACGTTTCACTCGACCGGAACTTAAAGAAGGAAATGAAGTTGTCGTTCCGCAAAGATGGCACGTTAAAGGCCATCTGGGACTGTGGTTAGGATCGACGCACACAATGTAACCAGTGTAGGCTATAAGAAAAAGGAGACGCAGTTCCTCTTAGCAGCTACTCTTACTTATTTATTTTTTAATTAAGGCCACCAGAACGATATTGTGTCAACGGCTATATTTAAATTAGGTCAAGTTGTAATCCCTTTCTCAATGTTTCTGTCTTTCAGTGTCAGTGCTTTGTTTGTATTTGCCTTAGCGCAGAGCCCTCCCTTTAACAAAAAAATAAAGAGAAATGTGCGGTAGATTTCCGAAACGTTGGAAAACTTTTTTCAATTACTTTCTAATAAAAAAATTGTTCAAATGCTCAAAAGCACCCAAATTTGTGCAATAACATAACTAAGAAAGTGCTTCTAATTGTGTTATATAATATCGTAGCACCCACCGGGGTGGCTTAGCGGATGTGGTGTCGCGCTGCTAAGCACGAGGTCGCGGGATCAAATCGCGGCCGCAGTGGCCGCGTTTTCATGGACGCGAAATGCTAAAAAACGACTGTGTCCCGCGTACTGGTGGCACGTTAAAGATCGTGCGGTGGTCAAAATTAAACCGGATTACAACGCATCGTAAGCAAATCGTGGTTTTGGCGCATAAAGCCCCAGAATTCAAATGAATTTATACTGTAGCGGCCTATTCGTAAACTTTGAATAATGTGATGGTTTATCGTTAGAAGAAAGAACAATTACTACCTGCGAACATACCCATTTGCTACAGTATTCCTTTTTGTTGCTAATTCATTTCATGAAGCCACGGTGCTCGTGAGTTTATGATTAGATTCAGAACTGAGTTTGTTATTCTAATTCTCGGCGCGAGCAAATGAGCTAGGTGTACCACGCCTTTCAAGATGCTCCATTTCCGTTTAATCTGCAGGAGGCGGCCTTACTTAGTAGACGTGACACGTTTCTTAAAACAGTGCACACCTAGATTATGCACCTGCTGGAAGGCACGGCAAAGACACACTGATTTCCAATGTGACCACCGGGTGGCAATCTTGCTTGCAAAATAGCCGTCACTGCATGGTGATGAGCCATCCACAAGCAATGAGCCAAGGAGAGGCCAATATATTGCGCGATCGGTTCAGCGTCCTGCTCTTCCAAGAAACGCGACGATGTCCTCTCGGTCGATCCCGTGGGCACTCAAAATAGTCTCGCACTCGCACTTGCCGGTAAACTTTAAGCGATAGCCAGTTGAAAGAGATGAAAGATAATTTCAGCAACGTGATCAAATCCTATAACACGAGCCTAACCAAAAAGCTTTCTGCTTCGTAACAGCATGATCGGTTTTGTATTTAAAAGGCGCCCAGCCTAGACATAAATTGCTTAGGCGACGTCATAAATGGCTTTCTTCGGATGTCGGGACATCATACTGCGTGATCTTTTCCCGCTAGTACGAGGATTTATGTTGTTACGACGCGGTTATCAGCCGTAAATACAACAGTATAGTCTAAAATATTATCGAAATTCCTGAAGCTAGAACGGAAAATCTTGTGCCGCGTTTAGCCCCCCCCCCCTCCCCTTCCGCCTTTATTGACCGGATATAACCGGAATTGCTGCTCATGAATGCTTTTGATGATGTACTACGTATTCCGTTAAATAATATGCAATTTACTTAGAATAAAAGTGGACTCTGCCGTATTAAGTCACACGATGACGTGGAGCTTGCAACGAACGACTTACTTGTGGCAGGCGATGTGCGGTTATGGATCCAAACACAGTTACGAACAAGTGCATTTAGTTAATACCTTGTTACTCCGCGATTCCTATGTTATGTTTTGTTGCAGAAACACTGGTATTCTTTGCGACCACGTCCTTGGAGATTAATAATGTCTACCTCATTGTTGCGACTTTTAATACTTACATGATGTACATGGGCAAAGGTGACGTTTGTTGAGTTGTTCAAAAATATGATATGTTGCGTAACTTTAAGACGGTTTGCTTCTAGTCGATGCAACAACGTGAGCCGTTCAAATCTTCTCATTGCGGTTTCCTTCTTTGATTTGTTAGTTGCTTCAGGGGTCCCCACAGGGCAGCCTATATAGCTCTTTGCTCTTTATTATTAATATTGCTACGAGGCGCTGCAGTAGCGAACGATGATGAGAGGACTGACGAAGACGACGGTCGCCGTTAATTTTTCTAAGCCGCCACCGGAAAGCGCTCATTTATTTGCACGTTCTGCCACGAAACAGAGTTTATTTGCGCAGAGGTGCCTCGCATGTTTCACAATTTCCATAGAGTGCTCTACTTCAGACTTAGCACGTTGTTCTGAGCAGTAATTCAGCTTCAAGAGGTGGCGTTACAAAAGCATAGCGTGTGTCTCAAGGCGCGAAAGCCAGTACCATTGGCGATTCAAGTTTTTGAGCATCTGCGATTAGTTATTTAAAAATACGGACATTTTCCCACCCGAACACAACGCGTGGGAAGGACGTGTCTGCTAGAGACACTGATATCGAGCGTTTCGCATTTCTAGACTCAGTCTGCATAATAGCCAACAATAAGATATTTATTTTTGTCTGCGTGTTATCCGGGGCGCATTGCAGCATTGTAATCTATATTGCTATTCCAAATATATGCATACTCCAGACGCATTTTTGCCGTCGGTGTCTGTGCCGCCGTCGCCGTGATGTCCCGTGTAACATGCAAGACCGATAACGCCATCGCCGCGCGTCGTATGCTCTATGTGCGAGTGAAAGCACGTGAGGGAAGCCAACGATGGCGGCTCAATCTGGCCTTCACGAGGAAAGAAAGCGGAAACCAGACACGTCGTCTTCCGTCACCCGAAAGGCCACGGAGGAAACAATTTATGGTAACTCAAAGGGAAGCTCATTACTTTTCGAAGCGAGATCAGGATGCCTCCTCGAACACGCACCTATAAAGCGAGATATAAGAAGGAAGAAGCAGGTGCTTGCTGCGGTAAAGTTAGGGAAACGATGGAGCATGTTTTGTTAGAATGTGAAGACATCTGCCTAGCCGTCGATTTAGGCATCACTGGCCTCCTTGAAGCCCTTGGGTTCAGCGAGAGCAGGCGAAAAGTAAACATGTCCGCAATAGAGATTTGTAAGAGGCGAATGGAAGATTATTGGAAGAAAAGTAGGGAAACGACAAAAAACGGCGACGTACAGAAGCAAAGTTCGCAATAGTGGGTCAGGAAATTTGGTTGTTGAACTTCATCGCGTTTTTTTTTCTTTTTTCTTGTTTAACCTAGGTAGGACATTAGAAAGTATGATAGCAAGAGCTTGGTGGCGCAACCCTTCGCCCCGTTCCAAAGGGGATGCTCATAACATCCATCCATTCATTCAGGGATGGGAGGGAGGGGGTCAACGTTGTGCACCGGCAGCAACTGCTTATTAACGACTGAGCGCAAGGGGAACTGACGATCGGGGCTCAATCTCGCGCGCGAAAAGGAGGAAAGCAAGGAGGCAGCGCGGGATAGAGAGAATGGGGGGACGAGGGACGGGTTCGACTCCGCGCTGTAGCGGGCGCCATACCTCGAAAAGGACCTGCAGACGGTTCATACGTTTGCGCGCGATGTGCTCTCGCGACTCTTGCGTTGCAGTGGTAGACAGCGCGAAGATCACTTGGTTCACTGCTGCTGCTGCCACGCTTGTACGCACCAGCGTTTTGACAACAAGTTGCACGCTCATCTAGTGTGATGTGTTCGTGTTTGCTTGTGCACGCCGACACGATGCTTGTTAATTCAGTTAGTAAGCGAATGTTTCCAAGTTTATGCGAGCAATAAATCTACTATCCTGACTTCGTATGGCTGTCTACTAATTTGCTATCACAATTGATCCTTCGCCTCTCCGGCGAAACCCACTTTTTTTCTACATCTGAAAATACGCGATGCAGATGTATGGTCTATTTAGCACTTTGAGCTTGAGTTATGGTAATCTTGTTGTGCACCATGAGCAACAAATATAAAGATTGGTAAAAAGGAAAGAGCACAATCTGCTTGAAAAACTTTAGTGGCGACATAGCCCTTGCTGATAGAACCGGCGTGTTCACTCTCCCGTTATTGTGCTCTCGCGTAATCCGATGAAGCTTTTGGAGCATTTTGAATTTAGGTTCATTATAAAAAAGTTCTTTTAGTAAACAACATGCGATAAAGTACAGTTGTGGGCGCTTTTCTCAAAGAAACGCGTATGCCGTCGAACGAGGGTAATCAATGCCTTGGTTGATCCAATTTGCTAAATCTTGGTTTTCAGTCTTTTTTGCTGCTACGGTATTTTTTTTTTGGTCTATTCACTTCAACAAGCGTGCAAACACCTTCAAAAAGATGATAGTCTCTATTGAAAAGTACACGTTGCTTTCCTTTTTTTTTTTGCAATTTCAAGTGGACGTTTTTTAGTTCTCTTTGTGCACACTTTGAACACTAAAGCTTCACATTGACTGAACAAATCCAGATTTCTGTACGAGGAATTTAGCTTTCACGAAGTGTCAACAGTGGAGGCATATGCGGAAGCAGTAGATTGTAGGCTAGCGAACCAACAGCGCTTGAAGCATTGACGCCGATGACGCTCTGTTCCCCCTTTACTGCCTCACTGCCTTTGTGACTGACTCAGAATAAGTTTATTTATTTTATTTATTTATTTCTTCATACTGTCAACCCTCTGCTGAGGGTTCTTACAGGGAGGGTGTAAATACAGGCAGACCATATATACAGGTGCATCAAGTAGCAGCGGAATCACAAAAATACATGTTTAACAATTTTTCAAATTCACAAACATCACTGGCTTCTGCCACAAAGCTTGGTATTGCGTTCCATAGTTCAATCACGGCAGGGAAAAAAGAAAAGCGGAACACATCACTATGAGCAAAGTATGGACGTAAAACATATTGATGGTTAACACGACTGCTTCGTTTTCCTGGAAGATGCACATACTCAACTTTGTTGATCTTTAAATGTCCATGTAGTATTCTGTAAAACACTTTCAGACGATTTTTTAGCCTTCGTACTTCTAGTGTTTCCAGTTCACAAGACTGCAACATCAGTGTAACGGATTCTAAACGGCGGTACTTTGAGCATATGAAGCGCGCGGCACGACGTTGAACTTTTTCTAACTTTGTAGTCATTTCTTTCTGATGAGGGCTCCAGATGACTGAGGCGTATTCAAGTAACGGTCTAACAAAAGTTTTATAAGCCATCAGCTTTACATCTCGCGAAGCTTGACCTAGTTTTTGCCTTAAGAAACCTAATCTCTGATTCGCCTTCGAGCACACATTTTCTATGTGCGTATGCCATGTCAGATTATGCGTAACTGTAACACCTAGATACTTAAACTGGTTAGCACGAACTAACAAATTACCATCGATGTAATAGTTAAAAGGCAGAACGTTTACTTTCTTAGTCATATGTGTGTATGTTGATTTATTGTAGTTTATATTCATACCCCATAATTTACACCATCGGCTGAAATTTTCTAAACAACGACTAATTCTGAGTTGATCCTGAACATTGGTTACGGTAGAATAAATTAGGCAATCATCTGCAAAAAGCTTCATTTTTACCGGTTCTGCAATAACAGAAGAGATATCGTTTATATATATAAGAAATAACAGTGGGCCCAAGACTGACCCCTGAGGAACACCTGAAAGCACTTGGAGTGGACTCGACAGGCTGCCATCTAAACTTACAGTCTGTTTACGATCACTTAAATATTCTTTTATCCATAGCACTAATCTTTCATCGATACCTATTTCTCTCAGTTTAAAGATCAGCTTATTATACGGAACCTTATCGAAGGCTTTTGCAAAATCTATTCAAATGACGTCAATCTGATGCTTCTCATCTAAGGCGGCAGCGAGATCATGAACTACTTCAATTAATTGTGTAATGGTAGATAGTCCAGTACGGAAGCCATGCTGGTTTGAGTAAAGTAAACTATTCATTTCTAGAAATCGTAAAATATGTTTTGCGATGATGTGCTCCAGAATTTTACAACTGATACATGTGAGTGAAATAGGACGGTAATTATTTACAAGTGTGCGATCACCGCCTTTGTGCACTGGTATAACTACGGCCCTGCGCCAGTCTGTGGGTAGAGAATGCGTATGTAATGATTTCGCGAAAATTATCGTTAAGTAGTATGACATCCATTCAGCATAGCGTTTCAGAAATTCAGGACAAATTCTGTCAGGTCCACTAGATTTTTTTCCATCTAAACTCAGCAGTAATTGGAACACCCCTTCTTGTTTGATTTCTAGATTTCCCATTGGGTAACGTGTTATATATGGTAAATGCTCGTCTGTATTCATGTTTGTATTATTAGTAAACACAGATTGAAAGAAGTAATTAAAATGTTCGGCAATGTCCGCAGACTTTGTTAACTTTATGTTGTCCTTTACGATTTCTTCAATTTTATCCTTCCTACTGCTAAGATATCTCCAGAATTTTTGTGGGGAACTTTTTAGGAACCCTGTCAGTGTTTGTTCAAAGAATTGCTTTTTGGACAGTGTCAGAGTATGCCTCAACTCTGCGCGAAGTCTCGGTATTTCGTCCGAACCTTTTTTCTTTTTACGCAGTCGCTTTAATTTTCTTTTCATGTGAATGATGCCGCGGTTAATCCAAGGTCGGCGTTGTTTAGTCTTTTTTTTTCGAGTTGGCACAAATCGGTCCACACAATGCTCTACTATATCCTTAAATTCATTCCAAAGCTCATCTACAGTTTTTTCCTTTGCATGGTGCTCAAATTGGCCAAACGAGAATTCCAAAAAATCTAATATTGAATTGTCATCAGCACGTTTGTAGTCCTTTACCGTAATTATAGGGGAGCATTTCATACGGGGCACACTGCTAGTAGCCATATTCACTACAATCATTCTGTGATCGGAAATACCTTCCTCAATTGTCAATAAATGATGTTCTATATTATTGGATAGGAACACTAGGTCCAACAATGACCGCGACCTAGAAGTTATTCTTGTGTCCTCTTGAACGATTTGATTTAGATTAAAAGAAAACATTATATCCAGTAGTTTATCAGCGCTGGATGCTTCAGCGCCGCTGCAGAGTAGGTCTTGCCAGTTAATGTGCGGTAAATTGAAGTCTCCGGCCATAATTAACCGCGTGTTCCTATGTACATTGTTCCACAAGAATGTGTTCAATCGGTTTAGGAAGTCAAGCGAAGTCGAAGGTGGCAGATATATTGCACCGACTAGATAAACGACACTTTGAAAGGAAATTCTGCACCAAACTGTTTCAGGGATGTCACTATCAATTAGAGCCGCGTGGACAGAATTCTTTATTATGATACACACCCCTCCTCCACGTGAATCGCGGTCTTTCCTAAACATTTTGTATCCAGGGGGAATAATTGTGTCATTTTGTATCCCACAGTGCAGCCAAGTTTCCGTTATCAAAACCATGCAAGGGCTCTGGGAAAGCAGCAGAAATTCTAGGTCAGTTGTTTTGTTAACTATGCTGCGTGCATTTAAAACAAGAAAACGTAGCTATGACGTAGGTGACGAGCCGGGCGTCACCATCGAACTTGTTGAACCGTCTGGGTCAGGCGGGCAGCCTGCCACTTCAAACTTTTTTTGCTTTTCTTTACCGAATGTACTTTCTTTATATCCATATGGTATGCGCTTATCGTTAGTGAGGTCCCAAGTGTACATTTTGTCTTTTATTTTAAGTTTATCGTAGATAAGCTTGACTTTCGTGCCTTTTGACCGATCCGATGCTGCACTTTTCCAAAGCTTTCTTCTTATTTCCGCTGTTTCCCTAGCATAGTCTTGGCTAACCCGAACATTAGTGCCCTTCAGTTTAAAACAGTTCTTTAGAACACTGTCCTTTTCCCTCGAATCAAGGAACTTCATAATAATTGGTCTTGGTTTATCCGGTTTCGCTTTTCCAATTCGGTGAATTCTCTCTACTGTCCAGACGGGGACCCCCAAAGTATTGTCAAAAATACCGTCTAGGACCTGTTCTCTGAGTTTGGTTTCTGTTTCATCAGCACTTTCATTGATTCCAAATACTAGGAGATTGTTGCGCCTACTTCTGTTTTCGTAGTCAATTAACTTCAATGCTTGCTGTTGGACAACCGATTCCAATTTATTAATTCTGTTGCTCATTTCCTCGAACATTGTCAAAATTTCTTGTAACTTATCAGTTTTAGCATTTACAGCAGCAATTTCCTCTCTTATACTGTCCATCTTGCGGTCGCTTTCATCCAGTCTATCGATAATCATCATCATCATCATCATCATCAGCCTGGTTACGCCCACTGCAGGGCAAAGGCCTCTCCCATGCTTCTCCAACAACCCCGGTCATGTACTAATTGTGGCCATGCCGTCCCTGCAAACTTCTTAATCTCATCCGCCCACCTAACTTTCTGCCGCCCCCTGCTACGCTTCCCTTCCCTTGGGATCCTTGGGATCGATAATGACCTGCAACATTTCATTAGCCTTGGGCCCAGGGTTCTGTTCTATGTCACCTGACACAAGCAATAACATGAGCATCGACCAGCAATCAGACGAGATAGCAGAACACTTTTGAGGGCACGGCAGGACCAACAGAAACCTATCATCGCTACGATAAGCGGGCAAATTGCCCAGCTGACTGACCTGCACAAGCAGCAATGGCGATTTAGGCATGTTGTCCGCTGGTAAGCTGCCGTGCCCTCTGAAGAAATCGATGCCGGGCTGGGCCTTTTCTAGGTTGTCCAGCGATGACGTCACTCCTGAAGGGTGGGCGTTGACAAGTAGACGGACCGCAGTGTCATTGCCACGTTGCGGCACATCGAAGAATCCTGGTTCAGTCCTGTTGTTCGCCGTAGACACCACGGCGAAAAACCACGGCAAAACCTGCACAAGCAGCAATGGCGATTTAGGCATGTTGTCCGCTGGTAAGCTGCCGTGCCCTCTGAAGAAATCGATGCCGGGCTGGGCCTTTTCTAGGTTGTCCAGCGATGACGTCACTCCTGAAGGGTGGGTGTTGACAAGTAGACGGACCGCAGTGTCATTGCCACGTTGCGGCACATCGAAGAATCCTGGTTCAGTCCTGTTGTTCGCCGTAGACACCACGGCGAAAAACCACGGCAAAACCTGCACAAGCAGCAATGGCGATTTAGGCATGTTGTCCGCTGGTAAGCTGCCGTGCCCTCTCGGCGTTAAGCCCTCTTACGGCGTCAAAGCATTCAGTATCACGAAACTTCCTTAACTCTGCAGCGTATTCGTCGTTCGGCCAAGCCCAGTGAAACCTCGGCTTCTTCACGCGCGCTTACCATATTAGTGACCGTAAGTGCATAGTCCATGTTTACACGACAGGCAAACGTCAGCTGGGCAACCGTGTAGGCTGAATAAAGTGTTTAAGCTGTAATTGTACCAGCTCTGCTGTACGAGGAAAAGCTCTAGACATCTCGTTACGCTTGCACATTAAATATTACTTTTGGCATTAGTCAAGTATGAAGCTTGCTAAGTCATACAGGAGTTCGGACGGAAAATTTTAAAAATGAAGCCTGTAAAGAGCACGCGAAGTGGCAGCCTCAAACATTTGCATGTCATCATTATAACACATATATCCACAACGCAGGGTGCCCGCAGCCACCAGTAAACATCTGGATTGGTAAGATTTCTGAGGTAATAAAGAAATTCTACATAAAAGACACAAAATGCCACAAGGCGAATTACTCGGTTAAGCTAGACGTAGCCATCATTGTAGCGCAGTGACCAAAAACAAAACACAAACATCTAATACAAGTTTGCTATTGCGTTTAGCAACACGGAATGTATCATCGGGAATTTTATGGCTCATATATCGGCCTCCTAGAATGCTAACAGAAAGGGACCTCCGCCTCCTCATCGAGTACGAGCTTGTAGAAATGGCTGAAAAAATATATAGCTGGTTTCGAACAAAAGTAAGGACTATCTTTGGTCGATAGGGGGAAAGCAGGTAAATTGAATAAGTAATTTCTTTGCACATTCCCGTCCAACGTTTGAGTTTCATTGACGTTCGAACATTGGGCAGTAAGCTAATGGTAGCGTATTCATAAGCTGCACCTGTGCACATTGCCTGACTCTGCGATTTCATTGTACGACCTGGTGTTTTACACTCCCATCTTCGCAAACCGAATTCAAGTGAAGGTGAAAGCATCGGAATGTTGAGTGACTGGGCTTGCATTCCATAACCTTTATGTGGCTTTGTTACAATTGAAGCTTGTAATTAAATTCAACACATAATTTCATTTTTACATAATCACGTTCAAAGCCATCAAGGCATCTAGTTCGCCTAATCGTCTTTATTTAGTTCAAGCGTGCAATAATTTTCTTGTTTGCCACTTCTGTTGATCTTCTTTTTACTTTCCTTCTCCTTGCAGTTAGGCAATGGCACTACGAGTAGCTTTGTTTGCCACCCAGTACATGTCGGCATGTGAAATGTTTACTTAGGCACTTTCCTAACCGGGTGGAAGCAAAATATTGCTTCTCTTTGAAACTCAAACGTGTCTGAATATTCACTAACAATTGCCGATGAAATTTTCGGCACTCGTACTCTTCGAAACATTCAGGAGAAAGCAAATATATTATCGCACCGACAGCTGGCACCTCTATTGATACTGAGTAGTAGATTATCTTTTCTGAGGCGCAGGCAAGGCGGTATCTAATTCGGTGGCATAACAAATTAGTCATACCTATTAACAAGGACACCGAGGACAGCACAGGGGAAATTACTTGTACATATTAATCGAATTGAAGAAATAAATTGAAAGAAATGAAAGTGGATGAAAAAATAACTGAGAACTGAACTGAACATGAAACAAAAAAAAACTAAACATGAGAGCTTTAGCCAGCACCCCCACCTACGCCCTTGACGGTGGTCGCACTGGCTAACACTCCCATGTTTATTTCTAGTAGATAAACATAAATATCCCAGAAAGTGGATGGGAAAACGGCGCCGCAGTAGCTCAATTGGTAAGAGCATCGCATGGGCAGCGCGACGACGTGGGTTTGTGTCCCACCTGCGGCCAATTGTTTTTTCATCGAATTTCATTTCCAATAATTCATCATTTCTTCATGTAAACAATAAGTACAAGTAATTTCCCTATATGCTGTTCATGGCGTTCTTGTTTGTCGGCTGCTTATGATATGGCTAATTAAAAATCGGGCCCTCGGTTTTCTTTCTTCTCGTTCGTAGCAACTAAGTATCTTGTACTGCGTTTTTTTTAGGTTGATGTTTGGTATCTGGTGCCCAATGAACGACTATGTCTAGTACGGGGCATAATATTTTTCATTACGCACGTACTGGAAGAAATATTTCGTTTCCAAAGAATACTGACATAACTGTCTGCGTGAAGCGTACGTGTAGTTGTGAAACGCAGACTGTTTGGACTGCACAGTTCATCATCATGATAGATGTAGTTAACGTTACAGCGTCCTATGCTCAGCGCTGTACGCCTTACGGTGGTGCATTCAGATTGTCCTCCTTCAGTTTTTCTTCATTACAAATGCATTGTTGCGCAGTGATTACCCTCCCATTCCTCTCAGCCATTATTTTTTCTAGGCGTCATATTCAAAGGATAACATGGGAAAAATTCAGCAAGGAGGAATTTTGAATGCCGCAATCGTAAGTATTTACACTGTACACTAGGGAATAAACTAAACCAAATAAACTAAACCAAAAAATTTCACTAAGCTCACCTCGAACGCCATTCAAATTGTCTTCGAGTGCACTTGCTCGACGAAAATATTTATTGGCAGAGTTTACCGCAAACTGTCCTCATGAGAAAGCATGGACTTTTTTATATCAACAGCCCACCAGTTGCACCAGTTCATTTTTTTTTATTGAGCATGCTGCATTAGGTGTTCGGTTCATTTTACATGTATTCGGAAAATTCTTCAAGGTCCGAAGACCTGAATTATGAGGGGAATAAATAGGCATTCAAATTAACATATTTCCATGCCAGTTCGAGTAACCAAATCAGGTTGTCATAGAATCAGAGCCAACTACCTAAAATTTTAACCGCTACTTTGACAACGCTCCGCTGCCCTCATTTTGTCTCTATGTGTGATATGGCAGTGTTAGGCCAAGTAGTATTGAGCATGGCAACAGTGTAAGGCAACAGTTTCGTTTGTTAAAGACGCTTACGAGAAGCATTTTTATGGAATATGGTTGGTTGATTGATTGATTGATTGATTGATTGATTGAATTTAACATCCCAAAACTACAATAGCGTACGGACTGGTACTACTATCACTACTAGTAGTAGTCAGTTACCGTATACCCGCCGTGGTTGCTCAGCGGCTATGGTGTTGGGATGCTGACCACGAGGTTGCGGCATCGAATCCCGGCTACGGCGGCCGCATTTAGATGGGGGTGAAATGCGAAAACACCCGTGTCCTTAGATTTAGGTGCACGTTAAAGAACCCACGGTGGTCGAAATTTCCGGAGTCCCCCACTACGGCGTGCCTCAGAATAAGAAAGGGGTTTTGGCACGTAAAATCCCATAATTAATTTTTTTAGTTACCGTAGTAAGAGCTGCCAGAATAACTCTTACCACCTGGGCTTCATCATTATGCACTCAAACCACGGTACAACACCATTTATGCATGTCACCAGCATTGAAATGCGGCCGCCATGGCCGGGAACCAAACGTGCAACCTCGTGTTCAGCGACACAAGGCCCCACAAGGATTAACAAAATATATCTGCAGTTGTGTGCCATCAATAAATAATCGTATGTACACATAAAGGTGAATCGGCGAGTCCAATCTTGTATAGCCATTTCAAAGTATGCGCTGACCTCGTGTGAAGACGATGCAGCAGTGACGCCTCTTGCCTGCTCAGTTTCATTCTCACACAAAACTGGAGACGTGCCAGTCATAAAGACTGAAAACTGCTGTCGACGGCGTCCTTCCTGACCTAAGTTCTAATGTAACGGGAGCAACTCTATCATGTTTGCTTATTGACTTCTACGTCTTATATGATATACCTTACGGATGTGTACTTACACACACCGACGCTTGTAAGAGCATCTCATGGCAACCCATTACAAAGTTTAGCTTCTTAAATATCTTTCCATTCCTCCTTTCTCTTGCTCCCCAGTGTAGGGTAGCAAAGTGGCGCCCACCTGGTTGACCTCCCTGCCTTTCCTCTACTCTCTCTCTCTCTCTATTCATAAGGTCACAAGATTGACAAAGCCGGCAATATCAATACTAATATGGATGAGATAGTTCAAGTGGCTGAGGAGTTCTATAGAGACTTATACAGCACCAGTGGCACCCATGATGATAATGGAAGTGAGAGTAGTCTAGAGGAATTCGAAATCCCACAGGTAACGCCGGTAGAAGTAAAGAAAGCCTTGGGAGCTATGCAAAGGGGGAAGGCAGCTGGGGAGGATCAGGTAACAGCAGATTTGTTGAAGGATGGTGGGCAGATTGTTCTAGAGAAACTGGCCACCCTGTATACGCAATGCCTCATGACTTCGAGCGTATCGGAATCTTGGAAAAACGCTAACATAATCGTAATCCATAAGAAAGGGGACTCCAAAGACTTGAAAAATTATAGACCCATCAGGTTACTGTCCGTTGCCTACAAAGTATTTACTAAGGTAATTGCAAATAGATAGATAGATAGATAAACTTTATTAAAAGAATAATCAGAAAAACCGCTAATGGTCGGGGCCCTTAGTCCAGGGCTCCGCTGGCCCTTGCCATCTTCTCAGCTCTCTTAATCAGCGTGAGCTGGTCGTCGAGGGCCTAGCTGGACAGCAGTGCCTCCCATTGCTCCCTCGTGGTGTTCGTGTCTGGGTGTTCTATGTTGTGTAGTGTGCACTCCCACGTAATGTGGTATAGGATCAGGAACACCTTAGACTTCCGTCAACGAAAGGACCAGGCAGGATTCCGTAAAGGCTACTCAACAAGAGACCGTATTCACACTATCAATCAGGTGATAGAAAAATGTGCGGACTATAACCAACCTTTATATATAGCTCATTGATTACGAGAAAGCGTTTGATTCAGTCGAAACATCAGCAGTCATGGAGGCATTGCGGAATCAGGGTGTAGAGGAGCCGTATGTAAAAATACTGAAAGATATCTATCGCGGCTCCACAGCCACCGTAGTCCTCCATAAAGAAAGCAACAAAATCCCAATAAAGAAATCCGTCAGGCAGGGAGATACGATCTCTGCAATGCTATTCACAGCGTATTTACAGGAGGTATTCAGAGGCCTGGATTGGGGAGGATTGGGGATAAGAGTTAATGGAGAATACCTTAGTATCTTGCGATTCGCTGATGATATTGCGTTGCTTAGTAACTCAGGGGACCAACTGCAATGCATGCTCACTGACCTGGAGAAGCAAAGCCGAAGGGTGGGTCTAAAAACTAATCTGCAAAAGACTAATGTTTAACAGTCTCGGAAGAGAACAGCAGTTTACGATAGGTAGCGAGGCACTGGAAGTGGTAAGGGAATACATCTACTTAGGACAGGTAGCGACTGCGGACCCGGATCATGAGACTGAAATAATCAGAAGAATAAGAATGGGCTGGGGTGCGTTTGGCAGGCATTCTCAGATCATGAACTGCAGGTTGCCATTATCCCTCAAGAGAAAAGTTTATAACAGCCGTGTCTTACAAGTACTCACGTACGGGGCAGAAACCTGGAGGCTTACGAAAAGGGTTTTACTTAAATTGAGGATGACCCAACGAGCTATGGAAAGAAGGATGATAGGTGTAACGTTAAGGGATAAGAAAAGAGCAGATTGGGTGAGGGAACAAACGCGAGTTAATGATACCTTAGTTGAAATCAAGAAAAAGAAATGGGGCATGGGCAGGACACGTATTGAGGAGGGAAGATAACCGATGGTGATTAAGAGTCACAGAATAGATTCCAAGGGAAGAGAAGCGTAGCAGAGGGCGCGAGAAAGTTAGGTGGGCGGATGAGATTAAGAAGTTTGCAGAGGCAACATGGCCACAATTAGTACATGACCAGGGTAGTTGGAGAAGTATGGGAGAGGCCTTTGCCCTGCAGTGGGCGTAACCAGGCTGATGATGAAGATTGTACGATCAAAATGTCCCTCACAAAGAAGTACCTGTGAGGGGTAGAATAACTGAACGAGACAAAAGCTTGGGGCAGTAATGTGGAGACATGACGGATTGAATTGTCGTCGAACAAAAGACGTCTCGGGCTGGAGCTATGGTTTCCACAATGGGACTTCTCTTTAAGAAGTCGTTAATTAAGACGAAGGAAGCCTTAATGTTCGTGAAGGGGTTGTTTACTTTCGATGGCGAGGAAACGAGATGTGGGGTTATGACTTGAAACAATTTATTTTCCTGTACCGTCGCCGACACCTCAGGTGATAACTTTGGCAGTAGATGCGCTTTTTCGATCAAGGAAGTTGGATGCTCAGCTTCGAATGGAAACAGAAGTAGAAAGCGGAACGAAATAGGCAGCGTAAATATCCGAGGCGCTACACAGCGCTTACTTTCTTTTCTATCATTCTTCCCTGCCCTCTCGATCCCCGTCCTTATTTCTTTCCTAGTACGGATAAACCAAGTTAGGCACAACGGAACGGACAATAGCGTTATCCGTTACTGCCCGTCGTGTTTGGCGGTAAACCACTTTAGCTTACGAGACAGCTCAATTCAATTTTCTTGGAAACCACAATATAGCGCCGAAAAGTGTTGCTCTTTGTACCAGTAGAATAACAGTACCCCTGCGACACATTACGGGCCTTTAACGAGTAGTTTCCGGTGCAGGGCGCGTAAAAGCAGTACTATGTTACCGATTCTCGTTGCGAAGTGCTAGATGCGGTTGCTTTTCCTTGATTAATATTTCTTATTTTTCGTTTATATTATTATTATTATTATTATTATTATTATTATTATTATTACTATTATTATTTCTTTGCTGGAGTGGGGAATACTTTCGTATACGGATGTTTCTGAACGATATTCAAAACCAGCGTTCTGTATTTCTCGTCGTCTTTGTTGTTTCTGCACGCATTTTCTTTTTCTCCTACAATATGGAACATGTATGCGTTTCTAAACGAAGACGTTACCGTCTTCTTCATCCAGAAACCTTCACATGCATCGTTTTCCTTTTTTTTTTAGAGCATAACTCTTGAGCGCCCATTCCTGGGTTGAGCGACGGCATCCATCGCCTTAAGCGCGTGAACGCGCTAGAGCCACTGCTCGCGCATTCGTCGGTTTGTCCCACTGCTGGTTCCGATTCCACTCATCATGCCAGCGTTCCCATAATTTCCCTCCTTCTGCGAAGGTGCTGACGGCACTGGCCCACTTCCAGTCGGTGCGTTGATTTCGGTCTCAAGTTCTTTGCCTCAATATATCGCGAAATGACAGCACGTGTCGAGCTGCGCTCAAATTTCGCATTAGTGATTATCGCAGTCGTCGGACAGTTTTTGTCAGGCAGCTTGTCACATGCCTAGTTTTATGCAGTCTCACTGCTGGGCGATTAAAGCGCCACTCCGGCGATTTTCTTATGTCCACTGACCTTAATAAAATTTGAATATGCGTTCTCTTTCGCCCTCTGATAACCTGTGCCAAAAGATATGATTGCAAATCATTGAGTTCTTCTTCTTCTTCTTCTTCTTCTTCTTCTTCTGAGGAGGAGGAGGTGGAGGAGGAGGAGCAAGAATAAACGTTTATTTTGCAAAACAGTGAGAAAGTATTCATTCTTTGCCCTAGGTGAGCGGCTCTCTCAGTCCAGAAAGCCGTTGGGGAGTGCCGCGACCCGGGCCCAGTCAACCAGACTTTGCTGATCCTCCAAGTTGTGTACCGTTACCATTGCCTCCCACGTTTCTTCTGTGGCTTGTAGCGGTTCTCAAGCTTCCCGTTAATTGTTTTTCGCGTGGTGTGCGCACACCCACACGATGTGTTGGTGGTATCTGGTACACCAGAAAATCGGCGTAGGTGTGAGAATTTCGGGGGATCCATCCGGTACCTAATAATTCTATGGATATATTATTACGTTTGTAGTGTGCGTAGGGTGGTGGTTTCTTCCTTGCTTACGTTTGGATGTGGTGGTGAATATTCTCGTCTTAATAATAATTTGCATATATTTTAAAAATATTGATATATATAAATTTTGAATATATGCTTTCTTTCGCACTCTGACCATGTGTGCAAACGATTTGACTACAAATCGTTTAGTTTCCCTGAAAATTGATTCTAAAGATTGGTTGCGTGTTCCCGGTTGGTGCCCACGAAGCTGACTTCTTAGTGGCCATCCTGTGTTTGCATCATAACAGTCTACACCGCCACTTCTAAATGAAATGACGAAACTGGCTCCTTTTGCTGCGAGAAGGCAGCCGACAATTATCGTTTTGACAGACGTGTTAACTGGCGATTGACTTCGTCTTGCTACAGCACAATGCGTTGATGTTGGGGCACGTCAGCTGTCTCGCGTGGGGGCGGGTGAAAAGCAAACGGTGATCCTTCACTGCTCATATTGCCGCCAAAATTGTCGCTCAAATTGCCGCTGTCTAGTGCAAATGAGCTGGAATAGCTCCCAGTGTCGTCAGAAGACATCGTCAGCTTAGCTTTTTTGGGGTTACCACCACGTGTACTGCTTGTTTAGCACGGGTTCTCCTTGTTCACATTACGGTAGTGTAGCATCTGACGTTATCGACTCATCATTGACATCGCACGAAGCAGCTATCCGTTTTGATTTCGGTACCTAGTTTATTGGTTATTTCAAATAATTGATGAGTTTCTTAGCAAACTGACCCACTTTACCGGTCACCGCAGTGTCAATGCCATTTGAACTTGTCGATATCCTAACATGGTTTAAGGAACGCTTGTGATGCCCTTTAAGTGCACTTTATGAACGTATGTTACTATGAGTAGGTGGCTTTTTCGTCGCACAGATACGAACAATATGGCTACAGCAGCTGTTAGAGTATGCCAAGTCGTGCGCACAAGGGCACAGGTTCCAATAGTGTAGGACAACCATTACCCGTCATCGCGATCATAAACGTGCAATAACTCGCTGTGGGGCTAGACAGCCACCAGTAATCAAGCGACGTAACGTCTTCGCACTCTGTATCATTTCTCAGTATAACAAAATGGTTTAGATTTTACTCGGAGCTAAGTTTTTTCCATTTTACTTGTGTAGTGCGTGGGCGTAGGATGGCACCAAAAGAAAAACGCTTGTTTCTAGCAGCGTGCCAATCGTGGATAATGAAAACAATATTATATGCTGTGGGTTTTTTGAACGATAACAATAACCTTGTGGATTGTTTTCCGAAGTATTGAGCGGTAACTGATATTTTTTTAAGTCATTTCGAGGTCTACGTACGATAAAGCCTTTCATAGTCACACGTGTCACTTCAGATATGAGTGCACATTCCCGTTTTTATACTCCTCTTTCTCTTTCCTATCTCCTCATATCCATTTTCCCTATTTTGCATAACAAATTGGATTTTGTTTTGTTAACTACCCTGCCTTTCTTCTTTTTTCACTCTGATTAGAAGGCAAGCATGCCACAAAACCTATGACGTTCTGTTTACATATGAACTTCTTTAGTTCAACTAACGAATTTATCTCGCAAAGATAATCGATCTCACTAAAAAAAAAGTTGGCTCATGACCTCTCTAGTAATTGTTTGTAATTCGGTTATTCTTTAGCTCGTAACAAGCAATGAAACTATAAGTTTATTGACAAGACGAATTCTTTCGTCGTCACAGAGGAGCCTTTCAAGGACTTCGCATATGCGTGTTCACATGCTTCGAAGGTAGCTACCGAGAGCTCGATTTCTGTAATGACTCGACAGAGCACCGAAAAGACACCCATTGAAATAGACGTGGGGGATAGCTTGTACCTTTTCTCCCCAACCTGCAATTTCTCGTAGCTAACGGCTCCGGAAGTATTTCTAGAATGCATGAAATTGACTCACGTTCCCAGTGTCCGACAGCAATATTCTTTAACAATCGGGACGGCAGGAGGTAGTGATGGCGAAATTTAAGCCACCTTACAAGCTGCCATCGATGCAGTGATAGCATGCATCGAACCACGCGGTCTTTCCTGCTATCCGGCTAAATCTGAACTCCTCATACTCGAGCCTACTTGGCACCACGACTCCGGACCTCTCTCCATCTATTATTGACCTGACAGCCTACGGCGCGCCTATCCCTCGCGTTCCTATCCTCCCAGCCCTCGAGCTCCGCATGCAGCAAAACCGTAAGAGTACTCCAACTCTACATCATCTTAGCAACCACTCAGCACAAGTAGATCGGCTTATCTCCCGTACCGCTACCCGACATACTGGTATCAAAGTTAACAACATTCTTCGGCTTGTCCAGGCCTTCATCCTCACGCATCACATATGTTGCGCCCTTCCTGTGCCTTTCATATGCTGAGAAACATAAGATTGATATCTTCTAGAAAGCACACAGACAAGCACTCCACCTTCCGCCCAACATCGCCAATGGTTGAGTTGGGGCTCCATAACACTCTCGACGAGCTAATCGAGGCTCAGCGCCTATGGCGAACGCCTCTCCAACACGACGACAGGACGCCGAGTCCTCAGTAAGCTGAGCATCGATTACCTCCGCCAGGCTGGAGTCAAGCTCCCCATACCGCCGAGCATTCGCGGCTCTCTCCTGATTGTCCCTCTCCTGCAGGACATGCACTCCGATTACAATGCACCACGTCGCATCGCCACGGCTCAGGAACTCGGCAATAGGTATGAGGGCGCTTCGCACTTGGCTTATGTCAACGCCGCGGAATGCCCGACCTACTCGCCCATGACACTTGCCGTGGTCACGGGCTCGAAACTGCGTATCACAATAACCAGCTCCATACGCAGAATTCATCCTGAAGAAGGCGAAGAAGCTTATACAGCTCTCGCCTATGCATCGTCTACTGCATCGGGCATCATCACTGATTTCAAAGTGGTCATACGTAACTATACCAGAGGACTCATGTCGTCCGAAGTGCATCGCATTCTCACCGGTACACTCCACTCGCGTTGCCACAACGTCCACCAGTTGGCACCAACTGCATATGGGGCGCGGGCGCGCAACCTTTATCTTGAAAGCGATCTGCTTTGGGGAGGAGTCTAGGCGGGCCGACAGGTCGTAGCTTTGCGTGTGCTGTGCTCTCGCCCGCTCAGTTTGCGTTGAAGCGATAGACTGCACGAAAGCCACTCCGCTTGCTGCTGCTGCCGCGCTTCCTAACTACAGTGTTTTCACGGCGAGTGTGCGCGGTTATCAAGCGAGATCTGTTCATGTTTTCTTGTGCGCGCGTGACACCATGCTTCTTAATTCAGTTAGTAAACGAATGTTTACGAGTTTATACAGCCGATAATTCTGCTGTGCTTACTTCGTATAGCTGTCTACTAATTTGCTGTTGCAATTGATGGTTCAGCTTTCGGGCGAAACTACGACTTCTTTTCTCCAGACTTTTCTTAAATTTTAACGAAAGGAAGGAAGGAGGAAAAGGAGAGGAAAGACAGGGAGGTTAGCCAGTGTAAGTACCGGCTGGCTACCCTGTGCTGGGGAAAGGGGTAAAGGGAATAAAAGGAGAAAGAAGAAGAGGGAAAAAATGGGAAAAAAAAGAAAAAAGCGACGCAATGTCTCAATAGGAGCTACAAAACTTCCCGCCTTTCATATTGAGCCGTAATACCAAATCGGTCACATCGTATCGCTGTTATCGACGGCGCCTGATACGTCTATAGTTAGGCAGGCAATGATAAATACCCTATTATCTACGTCCTCCTCCTCTCTCACTAGTAGAAGGCGCGATGCCCGGCAGCCCTTAATAGGGATTATGTGGGCGACGTGGCTGAGGAGTCGAGTCGCCAGAACAAATTTCCGAGTGGCTTTTGACCTTATGTGCTCACAGACGGTGGCGAGAGTTCAACCCAGCGGAGGTATGCGGACGGCATGTGTGCAGACAAGAGTAAGATTGACGAGATCTGCAGGGCAGCAATAACGCGGGCACAATATTTTCCCCAAGCGCAGGAAACTCGCAAGAGACATATTATTCAGGAAGTGTCCTTTCCTTGGCATCAGGCAGTTTATCACTGAAGTGTACTTTTCACTAGTGATCAACTGTCTGAGGTGTAATTTAGTATCTGTAGTGGCGCATCAGGCAGTTTAAAGCGCAGCTTCGCCCTTGCCTGGTTTTCATTTATCTAGCAGATGATGGTTTTCATATTGTTGCACGAAAAATGTTAATATTATGGGCTTTAATTTCTCTTTTCACGGCAATTCATTTCTTTCGAGTGTCCTGGTGCTTTAGGCGCATCGCGCTGTCAAGCTTTACTATTTTTACCTCGCAGTTTCAAAGGCATATCCCGCAACGCATGCCATCGGGAGCAATTTTATAGGGAACTGGGGAGCGCGTGTCAGATATACTCGAACCCATTGCGTCCATGCGCCATGGCAAACATCGCCATGAGTACCGCTTCCTTTTAGCTTTTGTTGTACAATTCGAGCAGCATGACGTCCGAAGCTGACCGACTCGATCAACCAGCACTCATTTGCGCCTGCGTTCACGCCGACATCTTCACAGGCAGTTGTTGTTGTCACAGCATGCAGTGATATTATTCGCTACACTTGTACGCATTACTAGTATTTTAGATATTTAGATGTGTTATTACAGCCAACTGCCGACGCGATGCCATACTTGCATTGTAGAAATGCAGATGATGGAGTTCCGCCGTAAAAGTGTTGACGTAATGTTAAGGCAAGAGCCCCTTCATTTCCACTTTGTTTTTACGGTGACCGCTGCGTATCGTTAGAAACTGCGTTTGAGCCTATGTGACCCGCACTCCTGTGTGCCTTTTCATCCTGCTTACGATTAAAAAATTATGGTGTTTTACGTGCCAAAACCACTTTCTGATTATGAGGCACGCTGTAGTGGAGGACTCCGGAAATTTTGGCCACCTGGGGTTCTTTAACGTGCACCTAAATTTAAGCACATCCTTCTTACGATACGTGGCTGTTGAACACGTGCCCGCTTTAGTTTTAATTCTTCTGGCCTTATTATGTGGGGCGATGGGCGTTCGCAACGGTTTATCGTTACTTCCTGTGGTGAGACCTTGAGCCACGCAAGCTTTCTTACTATTGCGCTGCCTACACTACAGTCGTTACCTTTAAGTAACGCCACAGTGTTAGGTGGATACAAGCGCTACAGCCCTTTGTAGGGGCATAATCTCAATTTCGATGGTCAGAAACGCGATATTTTCGGACCAGCGTGGAATGAAATATTGTACTTACAAATAGAGTGCATTTTGAGTCGGCCCTTGGTCGGTATCACTGTTTGTGTATTACGCCGTATTTAGTGGCGGGGAAATCTTTATATAAATGTGCACTATAATATTTATCGCGCGCGCTTCGGTAGCGCGTCTTCAAAAATTTTTAGTGATATGCGCGACTTTACACAGACGAGCTTGTTATGCGTATTGAGTTGGACACAAGAAACACTTGAACGCTGTTGATAACATTTAGGACATGGAGATAGAGAGTACCCGTAGCCTGCTTTCGGTATTGTACAAAAGTGTTCATTGAGATGATTTATTATAACTTGAGGGCATGACTTGACTTAATCGAATCAACAAAGAGAATATGCAGGGCTTAGAAAAAATATTCAGCCATGCATCACATGTGTATCACCAATAAAGTAATTGACAAGCTAGCCAGGTTTGACTAGGCCCTCCATATGGCCTGTATACAACACGTAAGCCCTTCGATTTAGTAGACACCAACGTTCTTGAAGGCGCTCCGTTAAAGTAAGCAATGTTCCTACTTCGAAGAATGTGTACACGTTGCATCGCTGCCATACTTCTTCACAAAATATTGTTGCAGAATATCGCAAAAGTACCTAAGCCAAGAAAACGCACCCGGGAGGGGGGGAGGGGGGGCTATAGCGTAAAGGTATTCCAAACTTTCCTATTACAATTCTGCAATTAGCTCTCCGCGATTTATCGAAAACTTTACGGCCCACCCCGACTTCGCCTGCCTGTCACGCGACGTCACGAAAACCCCGAGAAAGCTCTATCCTATATCATATGTGCACACTGATTATGCAAGATTAGGCAGAACAAAAGGAAAGTAACTATTTGTGATTCGATGATTGTTTTTACCATTAGCCCCCTGCTATTGGTCAAAAGTTTTCAGGTTGTGACCACTTCGCCTGTCTGTCACGCGACGTCACAAGACCGCAAGAACTCATAGCATCAAAGTTTCATGTGCGCGTTAAAGACGCATTAATATGCCGAAAAAAACTGAATTTATTTCTGAATAGCCGGAGCCTGCCCCGTTGCGAAAAGATCAGAAGATGGCTGCCCGCCAATCGCTCAGGTACTGGCTACTCGTGCCTGCCGGGGAGCATGAATTTATTTGCTTGCAATAAAGCTTTCTGCGTGGCACTATAAAGTTATCGAGCTGTTTCGGCACGTATACGACCTCGCTCAGCCACCTCTTCTTTGTTGAGGATCGGTTTTAGCGGCATTATTAACCTTCCGTTGCACGCCGCCGTGGTTTTCGATGAGCCACCGCAAGCTAAGTAAGGGAAAGCGGGGCATCCGCAGACGCCTCATCCGGTTAGATACTATCACTGCGCTGGATCGGCCCCATCAGAACCCTCTGCACTTGACCTTGCTCCTCGCATCTTGTAAGCCAATTAGATCAGAAAAAGCTGCTCAATATAGGCAACATTATTCGTTTTTAAAGCAAACAAAAGTGATCTTCTATAAAAGAGGACAGCGTTTGATGCGGCTATTCAGACAACGCTGCCGACCACCCCCTAATGCTTGCGAAGACGGTCAGGTAAATTAGACGTTAGGAGAGGGCAGTAGAAAAGCAGATTGTAATGCTTTTACGGTATAGCGACCCTGTTTACTGTCATTTACTAAATTGTTTTATAAAGTATTCAAGACGATACATTTCGAAGTAGGATAGGATGAAGTAGGATAATCAATAGAGAACATATCAGAAATCTGTGATTTGGTAATAATATTGTCTTTTAAATAACAATGAATGTTACTTTCAACTGATTACTCGTGAGTTTAACAGCTGAATTTTGACTCTAGATTTAAGAATTAATACTCAGAAGGCAAAAAAAATGTCTAGCAAGGAAACAAGAGTTAACCGTAGGTACGTAGCCTCTGGAATCTTTGTGAGGAAACAATCATCTAGGCCAATTAGGGACGGAGGAACAGGATCATCAAATGAAATTTCCTACGAAATATGCCGTAGCGCATATTGCAGGCGCTTTCAAACAGCGAAAGGTAGCTTCCCAATATCTTCGAAAAGAACGGTATGCGATTACTGCCGTCTAACAAGAGCGCCCTGTGGCACGGAAACGTGGTGAACGAAAACAAAATTTGCTAAGAAGCTAGGAACTACGAAGCGAACGTGGATTGAAAAATTTTAGGCGTAAGATTTATATTCAGGAAGACAGTACTATGAATCGGGGAACTAAATTGGTGTGCGTTCCAGGTGAAGTATATAGCAGGATACGGAGTTGATAGCTGATTGACTAAGAGATAGGTTGCGTGTAAAAGAAACACAGTGTGATGCTGAAGAAAGGAGGTGGTGTGATAATATTAGGATATTCGCTGGTACATGAAGACGGTTGGTTCAACTCAGAGGTAAATGGGAGCGACTGAGAAGGGCTCTCGTCCGGAACTGGACATAAAATACCCTGACGACGCTGTTCATTTAGATTAACACGTACGGACGGGCTTATAAACATATATTACTGAAAGCGAGGTACTTCAGCGTAATTTTTTTTATTTCATCGGAAAAAAATTAAAGACGGAAAACGGAAAAATACGGAGGACATGCGAAAATTAGGCAGTACAATGCATCCACCCGCAAACGAAAAATTTATTGATGAAGCTTCAGATATGTAGCCGTCAAAGTGATCATGCATGCTGAGCAAAGAGAGGAATAAATATAAAGACGACATACCGAAACGTAATCGTGAAGTAACCTGAAAGCACTTAAAGCCAAAAATTACGTGTGCTAACAATAGGGAATAGCTAATTCTTTATCATATAGAATGACAAAAACAAGCTTGACGCAATCACCCCCTTCTTTCCCAATATGGAAGGCCACTGCTAATTATCGTGTGTTGGTTATTACTTTTGAAAATCATCTATATTTCATGGAAATCTTATGGCACCCGCATCCTCGGCAATGGGCTGCCAGATCTGACGGCTCACATTATATTTATGAAGCCTTATGCCCCCTCAGACGTACGTTCATACAACTGTGAGGTTGGTCCACATGAACCATCCTAAAACTAAACGGGATTATGCACATATTGCCTGGCATTTCTCGTTATGTATGTAAACCAAATAGCCCACTTATCCATCTTTTCGTTTCTAGGTACCTTGGTTTTAGGGTTGAGAGCAGGGCGTATGAGTGGCAGTTCAATAAAAGGTTTTCTGTGCCGTCATCATTCCACAATGCGCGACTGTGCTTAAAAAGCTCGCGAATTTTGCAACTTCTTTTGTTCCTGAACGCCATTTTTCTGTGTGTCAACACAAGTCAGTACAATTGCCATTGACCATTGAGTTGCCATTTGACCCAGCCTGCTTGGACCTGTACAAGGTTTGCAGTATTGAATAAAGAAAGAATGCTCTAGCTATTTACAAAAATTCACACACACAGACTTTACTTTCTCAACCTACTTTCATATGAGATGTAACTGCTGGTTTCTACAAGTCGCCTTCTCCCTATTTTTTAATTGACTGTGATGTGAAAGGCATCAAGAGATGGACTTCCATAATAGAACATCCCGACATTGCGATTGTTATAAGTACATATATACGAGTCAAATATAGAACTAATGCTTCTACCAGTGGTCTCGACTTACTACTTTCCAAAGTCAGCCGACTTCATAATTTTTTTCTAAATGGTACTCTCTTCATTTGATCACGTGCAGCTCGTCGCAGAGATCAGGGAAGTCCACCATCACATAGTTGACGAAGGACACGATATAATATATCAGTGGTTGCCTAGTCAGTGTCTCATAAACGGCAATGATCGAGCGGACGCAGCTGCCAGATTTGCCAATGATGGCGTCAACTGCGTTGCCATTCCTCTTTCGAGAGCCGACGCAGGGAAAAAACTTTCCGCACTTGCGCACGAATTAACATTAGCTCCATGGAATTCATTCGAGTTCACAAGTGCACGCCTTCATAGCCTGGACCCTAATTTACAGCACCGCATTCCTTTCTTACCGGAACGGCCAACGGCCCACTTTGTAACTTCTGCAGGCGCAACGAAACAATCGCATACCTTTCTTGTGAGTGCCCTCGTTTCAAACCACAAAGAGCAAGCATGCCACCCTAGACCAACGAGACAAGCGCCCAATAACGGAAAACAACATACTTGGAAACTGGCCTACGCGAACATCAGCGCGATCCGCTATGAAGGCGCTGCTGCGTTTCTTAAAAGAGGCGGCATTCTACTGTGAATTGTAAATTGTGCCTGTGTACTGTGTGACGTGGTACTGGACGGGAACACTGCGTAATGCCATAGGAACGCCTCCGCAGCCTGCGTTACAGTGCCCACAGAAACTGTTCTGTATCGTAAGTATGCATATATATATATATATATATATATATATATATATATATATATATATATATATATATATATATATATATATATATATATATATATATAGTGTGTGTTTGTGGCTTTTTAAGTCTTGTTCTCTCTCTCACCTTTTGCATTCGTTTACCCCTCCCCCGGTACAGAGTAGCCAACCGGCGATAATCTAGTTAACCTCTCTATTTTTGCTTTGCCCCTCTCTCTCTCTCTCTCTCTCTCTCTCTCTCTCTCTCTCTCTCTCTCTCGCTCTCTCTACTTTGCCTTGGTGCCCATTCTTAGAACACCAATTATGTGTTATCTGCGCTACATGAGCTGCCCAAGGCCCCTCCCTCATCCTATAATGTAAAATTATACATTAATTATATCCGCCGTAAAGATTACATTTCTTTCTATTGTGTCAACCGTTGTGCAGAGTTGGAAACTACGGGAATAGATAAGGAACTGTGCGGCAGGGTGGTCTGCTAGCAGATTAGGTCGGCAAACAGAGAACACAATTCCCATGTGCGGTAACGGCA
The DNA here is from genome assembly GCF_050947875.1 of Dermacentor variabilis. Lineage (NCBI taxonomy): Eukaryota > Metazoa > Arthropoda > Arachnida > Ixodida > Ixodidae > Dermacentor > Dermacentor variabilis. The sequence continues at coordinate 64,605,187 of NC_134571.1, read as the reverse complement.
GTGGCTAATGCGCCGGCGTCGTATAATTTGTAAGCGAACTTAGAGAACCGAAAACTGTAAAGCGAAGCGTACGGCACTAAATAATCGTTGCAGGCTGTCCGAGAAACTACTGTTTACTAAATCAGAAAACTCTAGACGCACATCAGATGCCACAGCGAGGCAATTTAGGGTTAGTTATCTCCTTCAGCAGCACTGTGTTTGTTTGGTGCTACATAAATGACCATGCAGGTTATTATTACCGGAACTGGCACAATCCTGCTTATACACAACATAAATTTGCCCGTTCCCGCACAATTCAACACAGTTTCTTTGTGTACATGGCTAGTTTCACTTCTTACAGGCTCTTTCTAGCACCAGGTTGCTTTGCGTGCAGGCGGCCCTTCCAGATGCTTCCGGTAACCAGAGTTCCGAATAAAGCTTTGTTGAAACAAAGGTATAAAAAAAAAGCTCGCAATGTGCAGAACATTTAGATATGGTGCCTAAATTGCAAGCTTTGTGTACTCGTTGCTGCAGTATGACTGAGCAGGCCTCAAATGTCATAATCTAATGCCGTTGAAGCTACCGTTGAAGCTATCTATGCCGTTGAAGGTCACCGGGAAGACAATTTTTTTCTACGTCCTCTCATCTTTGATATGCGATTGACAGCGAAACGGAATATTTACTCATTTTCTCGCTTACTCTATGTCGCTGTATTTCTTTATGTCAGACAACATTAAGTATTGCTTCAGCGAAAGATGAAAAGGTGGCGGGTGGAGTGGACCTAAAATATTTGTGTTTTAATCAATGCATGAAAGTTATTTAAACTTTTTTTTCAGTGTCAGATACATGTTGCAAGAACTTTAGAGTTAAACGCCGTGTAGCATTACAAAACATCGCCTCAACATATTCTGTAATAAATAAAATTACGGCAATTTTTTTAAGACGACATACTCCTTGCTATAAGATGAAATACATACAAATGCCCTGCATTAGCAATTACCGCCTTGTTTATAAAATGTGCAGAATGTTCGATTAGGAAACAACACAAACCAGTGCTCGTAACATGTTTCCAGTTCACGTTATGGGCATCCGAAAATGCCTCTGAACAAATAACTGCTCATACCTCAAAAATTTTTTTTATGGATGAATGGATAGACGGACGGACGGACGGACGGACGGACGGACGGACGGACGGACGGACGGACGGACGGACGGACGGACGGACGGACGGATGGATGGATGGATGGATGGATGGATGGATGGATGGATGGATGGATGGATGGATGGATGGATGGACGGACGGACGGACGGACGGACGGACGGACGGACGGACGGACGGACGGATGGACGGATGGACGGACGGATGGACGGATGGATGGATGGACGGATGGATGGATGGACGGATGGATGGATGGACGGATGGATGGATGGACGGATGGATGGATGGATGGACGGATGGATGGACGGATGGATGGATGGACGGATGGATGGATGGATGGACGGATGGATGGATGGACGGATGGATGGATGGACGGATGGATGGATGGACGGATGGATGGATGGACGGATGGACGGATGGATGGATGGACGGATGGACGGATGGACGGATGGACGGATGGACGGATGGACGGATGGACGGATGGACGGATGGACGGATGGATGGACGGACGGATGGACGGATGGATGGATGGACGGATGGATGGATGGACGGATGGATGGATGGATGGATGGATGGATGGATGGACGGATGGATGGATGGATGGACGGATGGATGGATGGATGGACGGATGGATGGATGGATGGATGGATGGATGGATGGATGGATGGATGGACGGATGGATGGATGGATGGATGGATGGATGGATGGATGGATGGATGGATGGACGGACGGACGGACGGACGGACGGACGGACGGAGTTTTTGTGATACGAAACGAACTCACTAGGAGTATATATCTAAGATACTGAGCCCTAGTGCAGCTGCGTCATTAAAACACTGTGGGGCGTAAACGACAAGATATGGCCTCCCTTTCTACCTTGCAAGCAGTTTGATTAGAACAGAAGCTCTATAGTAGCAGCTATATTTGTTAAAAAGTTTCCCATATGGCATAAAATGTGCGAAACATGTTATATGTCCATGTATAGTTTGTTATGTTCACTGGAGTCCAGCATAGATTTGTAGCAGGCACGTACGCAGGATGTATGTTCGGGGGGGGGGGTAACTTTTCTATGCAAATGAGGGGGTGTACCTTTACTAGTACAAATGTGAATAACGCCCACCATTCGCCATAAAAACGCGTAAACCCACAAAAGATAACTGAAATAAAGTGTATTTTACACGTACGCCTGTGCGATTCACCTCTCCTTTACTTGACAAACAAAGAACTATGTCAAATAGACTCGCGCAGGAAAGAAGCACCAAGAACAAACAAAGAAGCAAAAGTGTAAAATAAAGATTACGTTAGTAAAATAGAACTGAAAAAGCAGCAGTTGGCAATAAAGGCAAACGGACCGCGCGGAGTTAGGTTACTCCGCCAGCCAATCACAGAAGCGAACAAAATCGTCGTCATGCGGTCTTTTCAAAATGGCGTCGTACTTGATACCTCCGGAGCGTCTACTGTTCTTGAAGAGCCTTCATCGGCGGAAGCAAGGAGGTGTATGTATGGAGTCTTCAAAAGTCTGCGGTGCTGTTCATTTCACTGCTGCGCCCGTTTTACTCATGAAACTTCACTGCCAACTGAAGGGAAACTTCACAACGAATAGTTGTAGCGAAGCAAGCATGTTATTTCAATTCAATAAAGATTTAGGAATTCGCTATTCCACTATAATAGGCGAGGGAAAAGGTATAAAATTACGCGCTAATAATTTTATTTTTGTTGTTACCGCCTTATTTGGGTAACAGAAAAAGTTTCAAGTACGAATTATTTGCAGCCTCGCGGAGGAACAGTGGCTGGCAGTTATTAGGGTGTGGGCGGGGCTTCATTGCAGACTTAAGTTGTATGCGACTATAGTAGCGTTTTTTTTAATTAGCTCTAGAAGAATTATACAGAAATATACATTTGCGGAACACTCACAGTTCTTTTGGATCCATCGTTTACTGCTTTAACAAGTGCCACAACCGACTCGTATTGTTATTTGGGAAGTTACGTGACGATGCGTGGTGTTACGTTTCGCCTACGACGCGCGGTTTAGCCAACGCGACTGCAACAAAGCGGCAGACATTTTGGCCCGTTCGGCGTCGCCGCTACGCTCCCCGCCAAGCGCGTCCAGGCATGTTCCGATGCCACGTGTCTTCATGTGCGTGTGTGAGTGTATGTGCCATTGTGCCCGACCGGAGGCGCTACGAGAGTAGAAGTCACCTTCTCCTCCCAGCCATTGTGCCCGACCGAAGGCGCTACGAGAGTAGAAGTCACCTTCTCCTCCCAGCCATTGTGCCCGACCGAAGGCGCTACGAGAGTAGAAGTCTCCTTCTCCTCCCAGCCATTGTGCCCGACCGAAGGCGCTACGAGAGTAGGAGTTACCTTCTCCTCCCAGTCTTTGTGCCCGTCCGGCGGCGCTACGACAGTATGCGTCACCTTATCTCATTGTACAATCACGTGCTCGTCTATTGAGGGGTTCCTTCTTGCCCTCAACTGCGAGAGTATAAAAGCAGCTGCCCCCGGACGCCAAAGAAGGGCTCCGATTTCTTCTGTTGAGTAAAGTGCTCTCCCGTCTCTCTACTTCGGTCAACCTGACCGCCAACTCTTTGCGATGTTAAAATAAACAAGTTGTTTTGTTGTTACCAGTCGACTCATGCTTTGCCGGGACCTTCGGATGCTTCCAGTTGTACCCCAGGCCGCCAGGCCAACGCTACCCTTGGGGCTTGCGACCCAGGTGCAACAACGGGCGTCAGCGCCGAGTTCCCAACAGGTCGTACCAGCGGTACGACCCCAACAACCGTTGCCATCGGTGGGATTCAAACAGTGGCCGCCAGTCGCGTACAAACGGGTAGAGCGCAGGAAGCTGCGATTCTAGACGTAATGCGCCCACCGCGAAAGGTTAGAAAAACACCTACATACGCACAGCAGAAAGTGGCTACGTTGGGCAGCTCTAATGATAACTGTAGAAGCGTAATTCACAACACACGGAATCGTCGTCCATTTCCGGCGGCGTTTTCTCTGTTTCCTTTTTAAATATACAGGTGTTGATCCATAAATATTTTCATAAACAATGGCCAAATTTGTTCATTTTCGCTTTTCCTGCCTGTTTGGCTGTTGTCTCGGCCCTCTCCCTTAGTAGATCGCTTAATTTCTCAGCTCCTTGAGAATCTTGTTTCCATTTGCCAATTGTACAGCACGAAAAGTGCTGTACAATTAGGGAAACATCAGATGAATTAACGGGCGACAGTCATATTGCCTATGAGTTTAAGGGTCATTGCAGGGTTTGATGATGGATGGTGTCTCGCATTATTTTATTTTACACCTTATCTAACCCATATCACGGGTATATGGTTCCGAGGATCTGTCAGCGTCGCGGCGAGCCGTCACTCGAGCAAATAATGAAACAAAAAGAAAAGGTAACCACAATTGGCATTTTCATTGACCGCAATTCGTTCCACGCGCATACAGACGAGCTTATCACGAACTGAATCCCTTGCCTGGTTCCTGGATCAGACTAGACGAAGAAGGTTGAGCTAACGAAGCAACAACGATGCGCGTGACCGTTGAATAGATGGTGACAACTGAATGCATCTCGAGTTAATCGCGCGGGCACCGAATTGATGTGGAAACTGGCCTTCACATCCCAGGAGACGCCGGTAACTACCGCCATCCAAAAGCACTCTAAAAGGCAACAAAATGTTGACCACCGAATAGCTGTCAAGTCTCAACATTGATTTGGCGGCGCTTTAGGAATGTTTGTGAGAAGTGGTGGCGTCGACGGAGAGCAGGGCGGGAGGGGGTATGCGTCTTAAATTCGGGAGGGGGGGGGGCGGGCCCCCCCGCGCCCCCCCTTGGGTACGTGCCTGATTTGTGGTGTCGACCAAAGACCCATGTAGTAGCCGCTCGCAGAAAATAAGATGCCCTGAAGAAAATAAGAAATGTGCTGCCTTTCTGTGTGTGTCATATCCTGCAGGCTTATATTACGGACATGTTTTAGCTTGCCTGCCTTGCCATTTTTTACATAATGAACAACAACCAACTAGGCGTGCGAGAGATATCTTCAAGAGTGCTTAGAGTGACTTCGTTTGTTTCGACAAAAGCTGTCACTTGAGTTGGAAGTGAGACGCATTGAGTAACTTCAGTCATCGCTCTATCCACACGACGTGACTGAAAGGGACGTCAGCACAAAAGAAATTAGGTCTCAGGCACGGGGATTATTCGATGCAATAGTGAAAATCTTCTGTTTCTGTGACTTTGGGGTAAGACTTATCATCTCGAGTACGAATCAAGTTTAATAACCTAAAAGTGTGCCGCAATGTAATTATGCACAATATTATTGAAACAGGAAAGGAATTCCACAAGTGCAAAAAGAAAATTTTTTAGCGTGATTGTGTGAAAGTAGTATCTAGCAACGTGATTTCTTCAGGACAATAATTGAAGTTCATTTCCATTTCAAGCAATAGTTGTAACAATAGTTTAAGAATTTAAGATCCCGCGATGGTCATAAGTTATTGCATGAATCTTTTCATTACTGAGATGTTGCCCACTCATGTAAAACATGCTTTCAAACAATATCATAAGAACGACCGAAAGCAAAAAGGAAGATCTTAAAGTTGCTAGGAATTTGAGTGTTTTTTTTTCATCACAAAAACCTGACTCTTTCATCAGCGACGGTTCCAGATGTGAAAAGAAGGTGCAATTTGAAACCTAGACGTATGCTCCTATTTTTTTCAACATATTTTTCATGTTTGACACCAGTAGTGCCTATAAACATGACTGAACTTTTTTCGCATTCTCTTTAAAGTGTGATTCTGGGTGCTATCTCAAGGGCTAAGTGAACCTGAATTTTTTTCAGTACTCTATGGGGCAGAAAGTAGAGACAAGAAGCTACAGGTTTTGCTGTCACACATTACGTTGTCATGAGCTTTCTTTCAGAACAAGAATGGCAACTCTTTGCCCTCTACTGAGCGAATGCCCTGTAAGCAAAATATAATTGCGAATTCCCTTCTTCATGCACGTTTTGATGCATGAATCAGAGCGAGCACTTTTGCAATACAAAGTGAGAGCCATTTCATTATGTCTGCGCATGAAATTGAAAGGCGCTGAAGGAGGACAGTTCTCTCGGGAACTCATATTGACGCAGAAGAAACAGCCGCATCTTTAATACCACGAGACTTGCTGCAGTCAATATTGCAAGCCATACAAAAAGGAAAGAGACTTCAGCTTTGAAATTTTTCTTCCGTCTGATATTGCGTGCTACATTTTCTCACGTCAGAGCGTCGCTTCTGGCAGCTCTCATTTGAGTTCGTGACAGCTTCACGGCTGCACTGCTGACAGGCTTCGTTCCGCGTCGTTCTACGCAAATGACAGACCCTCTATGAAGTGGAAGGGTATGCTATATTGTTGCTCTTTTTGATTTCGACAACGCTGTGAACCCGTACCTCTTTCACGATGGACTTTTGGCTATATCGCATCAGCCGGGTGCTATACTAAGGCCCATCAGGCTGTTGGTGGAATAACGAAAATGAACAGAAAACGCACAGAAAACGTATCCGCAATACAACGTTTCAAAAGGATCGCTATCAACCTCACGCGCGCGACTGCGGAAGCTTGTGACATCGTGAACGTAGTACACTTCCCAGCGTACTCAGCCTACTTAGTTTACGTCATATATGCCAAGTGCCTCATGACTGGCTTGAAAAGCAGAAACGCATTATACATTCCTTTAAATGATTATAAGTTTATCACGCCAACATACAATGAAGCCAGACTAAGCATAATCAAAATCAACGGTTCCTTCTAATTGAAACATATAAATAATTTTATTAAAACATGAAGGTGGACGAGAAAGCAACATTCCGCACGTACACGGCAGCCGAAAGCACATTACATGTCGTGTGCTTTATACTATTCAGCTTCACTGTCCTCCCGTAAGCTTTCATGGGTAATGTGTGCATGTGTATTTTACCGGGCTCTGGCCTTTTTAGCCAGTGCCATTCGTTGCAAGGCCGCCCATGGGGAACATCCCTTCAAACGCAGGTGTCACGTATATAAAACGTGAACATGGGCGTATGTCATCTGGCCTATAAACCCTCGTTCGTTCATGGCGTCAAGGCTCCCTATAACGGCCGCTGACAGACCAAGTATTCGGGCCTTCCCCAGAAATCGCTACCTTCGGCTGCTTCTGAAGCTGTAGTAAAATGTGGGGACATAATGAATGTTTACGGGGAACGTGAAGACAACAAAGGTGCGCATTGAAGAAACGTCTTCTATCTAGTCTGACACGAACATTGATTGCATGCATTTTAATGTGAATCGAAATACCGGCAGGCCAGCAAGCGTTCGTGCAGGTGCGGAAGTTGCACTTTCCACTGTGTTCACAAGCAGTACGAACTAATTATTTTTTTCGAAATATTAGGCGATGAATTAGGCGGGACAATTTGACAGTTAATTCGAAGCGCTACAGGAAGAACTCATCAGGAAGCATAAAGATAACAAATCGATAATGAGTCCGCTTAGGAAATTCACTCATCCTTCTCTGTGTCGCAACTTTTACGATAAGTTAAAGAAAGTTCCCGGCTCTGCAAGAAAATACATAACTTTATGATTGTTGTCATGCTATACAAAAGTCCCGCAATAACCTTGAAAAGTTACTTTTTTTTTAATCCGGCCTTCAAACACGCTTTCGCTAGTCAAACTAATGGGCATCTTTAACGCAAAACAAAACGATCTTTCACGATTACTGATGGTTGTTGGATTTATAAACAAGTATTCAGTATCCGCTTTTTGAAAACCTCGGATCTACGCAGCAAATGTAGCAGTATGTAGTGCGTATAAATATTACAGCTAAGAAGCAACCAGTGCGTCCACAAAAGGGTGCATACATAAAGTGCTCCAGCATTTTGTCCATTAAACTTTCTGTTAAAGCATTTTATGGGCCAACTTTTTTTATAGACTTCTTTTAAAGGAACCTCGCGTGTTCCGAATGGCTGAAAAATAACCTGCGAATTTACTTCTTCTTCCAGCTGTACATGTAATCCAAAGGAAATATGTTTACGATCGAACACCGTCAGACAAACAGAGAGACACCTCGAGAAGCAGAGGCGGCCTAGCATTCTGCGACACCAATTCCAAAAGTACGACGAAGCCTTCAATCTTCGTTTAGACGAAGTATGGACGTGCCGCGTCCAAGATCAATGAAAGCGGCGACTTGTGCTTTTCTTATTTGCGTTGGAGAGAAGTGTGTCAGCGCGCCACACACACGACGTAAACAAAGGCAGGCGGAAACAACCGCGAAGAGGTGGCATCGTGTGCGACACCAGTCTTTGTTACGCATATACTGCTCTCTATTTACATGATAACGGAAAAGCAGTATCGATTTCCACGCTCCTGGGGATACGGGGACACGCAGAACAAGCTATTTACGTCACATGTAGTACACTTTGCTTTTATTTGTTCTGTTATACGCTTCGAGCAAGGGGCACCTCACGGACTTCTTTTAAATATGAAGGGGTGGCAACAAACAAGCAATTCAGACAGCCTTTAGAAACGGAAGGAGTAATTCAAGCTGTTGATATATTTAACGCTGTTTTTAAACGCACACAGATTACAGGAAACTCTAGTAAATTATAAGTTGCCTTACATTTTTATTCAAGAGAGTAGCGTGAGCTAGAGAACTAAGAACGCCATGTCCATTGAAGGTATCCGCATGGCGTGCTTTAGTGTAGAAAGAGAGAGTGTAAACATGGAAAAATGAAAACACTAGGAGGCAAACCACCAAAAACTCTGTTTTGCTACCCTTTCCTACGGGTGGAGAAAAATGTTTACTAATGAGAAAGGCTAATTGGGGTATAAATTAAGAACTAAATCATCACTGTCACAGTCTGTCTAGCAATCCTGTAGAATGCAATACGCGAGGTAGCACATACATCACTTGTTAACACCCATATATTGTTATGAAGAAGAACGCCTGGATGAAGGCAGCAGGATTGCCAGTAGCATCGCGTGCCGCAAATGCTCGAGCGTAGAGACTGTGCTCGGAGAAGCGCTCTGCCCGTCATCGGCTCATCGTGTAATAAGCCTCCTTGATAATTGGTGAAGGTGCTAGATCCCTTTCAACTCTACCTTCCTGGAACTGAATGGAACGTACAAATTGTGCCAGCAAGGACCAGCAATACTCAAACACATGCTGTAGGAGTGCAATGTAGTTATAGGAGGGGTGGCAGTTACTCCGGAGACCCTGTCGTCGAGGTGGGCCGCCGCTCTGCGCAGATCAGACCTCGGAATCCAGACGTGGGCAGTCCAGCAAGCCCGTGAGGCGGCGTTGAGGCAGGGCCTTGACGTTCTCCCGTGGAAGACCTGAGCCCGGGTCGCGTTAAACCTTGCCGGACATACAAGAAAGTTGTATCCATCCATCCATCCATCCTGGAACTCCGCACTCGGACGCTACCTTGCGCCATGCCAGGCGCCGACCAGCAGACGCTCCCGTCGCCTGCTGTTCTCTGCGCTGGCGCTATTCTCCAGCGGGATCCTACCATCTTTAGCGGGACGGATCACAACGACGTTGAAGATTGGCTTGCGTCCTACGAGCGGGTGAGCGCTCATAACGAATGGGATGACTCAACGAAGCTAACCAATGTTATTTTCTATCTCGTGGGTGGGGCCAGCCTCTGGTTCAAGAACCATGAGGTGGATTTCCGAACGTGGTCAACATTGATGGCGGCTTTTACAGAGGTATTTAACCGTCCCGCCGTCCTCAAAGTCCGAGTCCAGTATCGTTTGCGTACACGCACACAGAGAACGGGTGTCCACTAGTTACATATAGGAAGTTGTCGATCTATGTAAACGCGTCAATGCCACCATGTTGGAAGCGGACCGAATGAAGCACATCATGAAAGGAATTTATGATGATGCCTTCCAAATGCTACTGGCCAAGAAACCGAGCACTCTTGCCGACGTTATTACGCTCTTTCAAAGCTACCACGAGCGACGCAAACAGCGAGTTTTGACGAGGACTCATCCTACAACCGATGCCTCGATCTCCAAACTGACCATTTCTTCCGACCAAGCGTCGCTGTTCAGGCAGATCAAGGCCTTTGTCTACGAAGGAGTCACAGTCTGACAGCTGTGCCTGGTACCCTTCACCCAAGTGCCTGCTAGTCCTTTGATATCTGCTCTGCACAACGTCATTCAAAGAGAAGTCGCTGATGCACTACCGGTTGCTCCCCAGCAGCCGCTTGCGGCCGCTCGGCTAACTTATGCTGCGGTAGCTGCGAGGCCACGCCAAGAGCCGATACGACCTTTTCAGCAGCCCGTGCGCCACCCTTCTCCTTCCATCTCCTTGGCCCGCCCTCCTATTGCCAACCCTTGGCGCACGCACGACGATCGGCCTATATGCCTTGGATGTTGATATCCCGGACATGTCATAGCGTTCTGGCGCCGGGTGTAAACAATCTACAATGATCACCGGATGCCTCGTTGTCCGGTCGACTGCAATGCAAACTGCACTCCATCCGACCCACCGCCATCTCCTACTCTGACTGATCGTCCCCTCTTCGACAATCGCCACTCGCTAGCCCCACGTCGCCGGTCGCTTTCACTGGTGCGTAGGTGGCCCGTGTCTATCAGCGAGGGAAACTAGACGACACAGTTCCTGAGGCAAGAACTGCGCAAGTTTCGAAATGCCGAAGTCCTCGTTTCTTACCTGCTAATGTAATTGACGTGTTTGTCGAAGGTGTCGCTGCGGTTGCTGTTACTGATACCAGTGCAGCTGTTTCTGTTATGGATGCCAGTTTCGCCGATCACTTCGTAAGGTAACCACGCCTCTTTATGGAATGTCACTTCGGACTGCAAGTTCTCAACCCGTCGAACCAACTGTAACCTGTACAGCACATCTCCAAATTCAAGACGTTATGTACACTATAGAATTTGTAGTACTGTCATCGTGCTCGCACGCAATTAATCTAAGTTGCGATTTTCTCGCTTCCCACAACGCTGTAATCGATTGCGCTCGCGCTGAGGTTGAATTCACCCAGCTCAGTGACCTCATCTTCATTGATCCTCATTCTTCTGCTAAAATTGTCGTCAAGGAAGACACCAATATACCGCCATTCTCGTCAGCACTTGTACCATTCTCATGTGGTGCTCTCTACGATAGAACTGTCTTCTTCACGCCATCCGATCTCTTCGTTGGCCGAAAAGCCCTTCCTCTGCCTTTTACTACTCTTGACCTCGCCGCAGGTTTCAGCACACTGCCCGTTTGTAACAGGCTTTCATCCCCACTTACATTGCTTGGTCGCGAATGCCTTGCCCACGTCAAGACCATCGCTTCTATGAAGATTGTATACGTCCCCTACGAGGAGTCCCCTACGGCCGTCCATGACCTGAGCGCCCTCTCTGCTCTTGATCCTACATTTACAGAAGTTTTCAGCCCATTCATTGCCGAGGATCTGACGCCGACAGATCACATTGATAACAAACGGTCCTTGATAACGTGGCCGAAGCGGAGCTCTGTCCACGCACGAAACGTGAAAAGCAATGAAATAGACGTAGAATGTTTCAAAATGCGTCTCCGCTCGCAATGCTTCGAAAGAGTGCGCGCACAGCTATATAGCCATATTTCGCGCCAGAAACTTACTTCGGCCGAAAGCCAAATTAAAATTACAGCTTTATATTTCCAGAGAGTGTATACCTTCTGCAAAAACAAGCTCGTGACAAAAAATAAAAGCGAATAAATAGACCTTGAAGCATCCCACGTCTATAGTGATAGGGCAAAGCCGATGCGTTCAAGAAAGTAAGTGCACGACTTCTAAATGAGACTCATTGGAAATCGGGACGCCTACGCACACAAAAAAAAGCAGAAAACTTATTCAGATCCCACACACTGTAGAAATCGATGTACGCGAAGCTTTTTGTTCTGTTTGCTTTTACTCACGATAATTAGCGGTGATATTGACGGCGAATCTTTAATTCTTCAACGTTTTGTCCAACACGAGAGTGGTGTTTTGATGTTAGACGTTACCTTGCATGCACCACTGCTGTTTGTCTGCGTAGTACACAAAACACAAAGGGAGAGGAGTTTTCTCGAGGCGTTGTTGTGCGCCATATTTCATAACCTCTGAGAGGGTTGAGCGTTGTCATTTCCTCTCATGGCACATCGCATCGTGACCGAAACGTTAAACTTGAATTGGATTACGAGGCTGTACGTGCCAACACGACAATCAGATTATGAGGCAGGCCGTAGCGGCGGACTCCAGATTAATTTTGGCACCGTGGTGTTCTTTAACGTGTCCCTAAATCAAATTACTCTAGCGTGTTTTATTTCCCTGCGGTCAAAATGTGGCTGTCTTGGTGAAATCCGCGACCTCAAGCCACGCCATAGCCACAAAGTTATCGCGGCGGCCACAGAAGTGTTGATTTGACATGCGACTGCTTCCGTTTTGTCGCCTAGACCCTGCGGTGCATTTAAATTAATGCGGCTCTACTTCTACACGCCTGCGTAAGTTGTCCGCTAGGCATATTTGCATGGTTTTCTTTTTCAGAAATAGCAGAAACGCACCATACCGCACCTTGAACTTCAGTTTATTCCGCGTTTCCTTGCCTTCTCACGTAGCCTTTTTCCTATCCCCCCCCTTTGTAATTCGTGTGGGAACTGCGAGCCAAGAGTGGCAAATATGTTATTCACTCGTTTTGCAACTGGCATCGGTTCTACGCATTCCCTGCCTCATCTGCCCCCTCCTCTTTTCCACGCTATATAGCTTCCATCTGGACTTGCACGTTCGTAGACAGGTAAGCGCTTGCGGGGGATCACGGATAATTACAGCTGTTAAGAGGCTAATGTGGCGACGACGCAAGAGTTCCAGAGGGCACTATGCACATTCAACGCAGCGTGGTCCAAACGAGTTCCTCGCGCTTCTTTTCTTCTCTGCCACGATCCTACCATGTATATACTGGCTCTGAACCACCCCCGGACTCAATGTGCCGGTCAGCAGCAGCAGCAGTGGGAAAGTCGAAGGAAAAGACAAAGAAAGCATTCTCTTTAAAACAATACCATCAAATTTAAGTGTGCCCTTATTATCTAAATTCCTAAGCGCCACTGAACACCAGCTGCCTCCTAGAGGACGTATTCGAATAGGGGCCATTCTGCAGCTACGCAGTACTGAATCCGCTTTATCACATCTACAGTGGCTTTGTTGATGACCGACGCTGGATGGCAGACATCCGCTATCTTTGCCTTGAGCTCATCTGAGGTCATCACTTCGATCATATAAACGCGGTCTTTCATATTACCCAAAAGAAAGAAATCGAGCGGAGACAGGTCAAGCTACCTAGCCGGCCAATTCACAGGCTGCATTCCAACCTATTGCGCATGAAAAGTCGCATCGCGCCAGTTTTGTGCTCGGCTGCTGCGTTGTGCTGGCGCCCCATCTAGCTGCTGCAACAGAAGTAGAAGACGTGACAGCGGCACTTCGCTGAGAAACTCATCCACCACTCCGAGTATTTCGTCCACGTAACGCTGTCTAGTCAGTGCGTGATTGATGAATATGGGACCGATTATAGCACCGGCGTAAATTCCGAACACATTGGACGCCCACTGGACTTGTGCCGAGTGCGCTTTACCCAGTGTAGATTGGAGTCACTCTAATAGTGTACAATGTGCAAAATTGACTGGGCGTTTCCGCAATGATTGGCTTCATCTGTGCACATGGTGTTGCTCAAAAAGTTTGGTGATTCATCGACTTTTGTGAGGAAACAATTCAAGAAATCTAGAGAATTGTGCAGGTCCTTATCCTCCAAGCGTTGGTGCTTGTTAAGGTGGCACGGGTGAAAAGCTGTCGTTTAGAATCCTCCGAACTGATGACTCGAATACTGGTACCTGGGCGGCCACGTTTGAGGCTCTAAATGATAGAATATCTAAGCATTGGTGCTGGTTAAGGTGGTATAGGTACATGCTAGAACATCCGTGGGTATAGGCTAAGACTCAAAGATGGAATCCTGCCGCTGTTTCTGGAAGCTGCTGGTTTGTCTGATTTTCATGATTTCTGCTGATAGCCAATACTTTTGGCCTACCGCCACACTGCCATGACTGTATATATTTTCAACATTCCCGTTGTTACCCTTTGCAGCTCTGAAGGCAAGGATCATGTTTTTCTTCTGCTAATTATGGAAAGACATGGCAACTGGGTCGAAACTAAACGCACCTTTAAACCTTTGCGCTGGCGCTGTCAATTCGCCTTTGTGATGGCAGGTTTCGCGGCAAAAAAAAAAAGCCATCCATGCACTTTATGACAACAGCTATCCCGCCTGTTTTTTTTTTCCAGCTCACACCAAACGTGACGTGTCACTTCAGCTGAGGCTCGGCAGATAACGGTCGATCACAACGTTTTTCTTTATTTTCTTTATTTCGCTCTAACACAAAGGGAGCTTGTTCAAGGGCATTGTATTGTGATCCTGGCGAGAGTGCCAGTCACGTGGTATTTTTCATATTTCGCGGGGTTTATATATAAGTCGGAAAAGATTAGTACGCAATTAGTACATTCGTGAAAATACAGCAGTTAGATGTACCTTGGCTGTGCCTACAAATGCCTCATTGACACTTTGATAATGAGGATCCTACGTCTCGAGGTAGATACTTACAATTACCTAAATAACTCTCAGTAACAAAAAAAATTAGTGGCGACTACTCCACTGTACTGGAAACAATATGCACTAGGTTTTCTTCGGGTAACGCAAATGCTCTTTTTTTAAATCTTGGCGCATCATAGTTAAATGGGGCACCCTGTATATATTTATGACCTCTGCATGCAAGTGACGATGTTTCCATCCCTAATATATGCTGTAACTTATTAAAAAAAAGTTTCCCTTTTTTTCATGAGTCGTTAACGTTGCTTACTGGAAAGAGAAGCAATACTGAAAGATATATCATTCACGTGCATTTCACACGCCGTTATTAAAGGACTGCGGAAGGGGTCACTGAAGTCGGCAGGTTTTTTCCAGGGTCCTAAGGCAAGCAAAGCAATTTGAAGCGAGATGAACATACAGCAACATATTCCTTGTCTAGACATAGGCTTATCCACACATTTAGAAATAATTATTAATTGGATACCTCCTCCTCCTTCAAAAATATAATAAACTTTGTCCTGTGTATATTCTTAAATATATTGTGCATGTGCAGGGTGTTTGCAGTGGAAATTTAAAACAGTGTTGAAGCGAAAAAATACAGATCAGGCCGCCGCGACTGATGCTTTTAATACGCTTGCCATCATATTGTCAGGATTTGAAGAAATACAGCGAAATTAGGAATTAAAAGCTCCGCACGTCCGCGCCAACAATGATGCATTAAGCTATTAGCCCCAATAAAATTTGAAGTGGAAATGTAGGGACAAGTCAAAGAATATCTCAACTTATATGGGTGACAAAACCATAGTAATGATATTTTAGGTGTGTGTTTGTGTGCAGTGGGGGAGGTAGTCTATGGCATTCCCAGGAGGGAGCGGGGCTCTGCCCCCCCCCCCCCCCCCTGGTAAACTTCGGAGGAGGCTCGCACCCCAGAGCCACACCGTAGTCGGCGCCTGTAACGTAAATGGAGTTGTGCTTGCTGTCGGCGGGTTTTTGTACTTTATGTACTGATACTAAAAACTTCTGATGTGGAATTTGTTCTAGGATTCCACACAACTGAATATCAAAGTACGGTTTTACATCGAGCAATTAAACCTTTATTTTCGACCTTCAGTTCCATTCTGCTAAGCGACTAAAGACGCCCGAAAGGTTTGCCTCAGGAAAACTTTGCATTTAGCGCTTTCTGCTTGGCCGTATTTCAAATGGGCGTAGTTGTATGAAGTTCACTTTCACAAAGAAACAATGTATCACTACTGTTTATCTCCTGCATGCAAATAAAGACTTTCACAAAGAAAAAATGTATCACTACTGTTTATCTCCTGCATGCAAATAATGACAAGGTAATATGCATGTGCAGAAAACGCTGGAACATTATCTAGTGAGGCGAGTCTAGCAGTGCTATCGGAGGAATTAGAGGGCAGTAAATGGGATATAATAGGGCTCAGTGAAGTTAGGAGGCCAAAAGAAGCATATACAGTGCTAAAAAGCGGGCACGTCCTGTGCTACCGGGGCTTAGCGGAGAGACGAGAAGTAGGAGTCGGATTCCTGATCAATAAGAATATAGCTGGTAACATACAGGAATTCTATAGCATTAACGAGAGGGTGGCAGGTCATGTTGTGAAACTTAATAAGAGGTACAAAATGAAGGTTGTACAGGTCTACGCCCCTACATCCAGTCATGATGACCAGGAAGTCGAAAGCTTCTATGAAGACGTGGACTCAGCGATGGGTAGAGTGAAAACAAAATACACTATACTGATGGGCGACTTCAATGCCAACGTAGGCAAGAAGCAGGCTGGAGACAAGTCAGGGGGGGGAATATGGCATAGGCACTAGGAATAGCAGGGGAGAGTTATTCGTAGAGTTTGCGGAACAGAATTATATGCGGATAATTAATACCTTCTTCCGCAAGCGGGATAGCCGAAAGTAGACGTGGAGGAGCCCGAACGGGGAGACTAGAAATGAAATAGGCCTCATACTCTGCGCAAACCCTGGCATCATACAAGATGTGGACGGGCTCAGCAAGGTGCGCTGTAGTGACCATGGGATGGTAAGAACTCAAATTAGGCTAGACCTGAGGAGGGAACTGAAGAAACTTGTACATAAGAAGCCGATCAATGAGTTAGCAGTAAGAGGGAAAATAGAGGAATTCCAGATCAAGTTACAGAACAGGTATTAGGCTTTAACTGAGGAAGAGGACGTTAGTGTTGAAGCAATGAACGACAATATTGTGGGCTTCATTAAGGAGTGTGCAATAGAAGTCGGTGGTAACTCCGTTAGACAGGATACCAGTAAGCTATCGCAGGAGACGAAAGATCTGATCAAGAAACGCCAATGTATGAAAGCCTCTAACCCTACAGCTAGAATAGAATAGGCAGAACTTTCGAAGTTAATCAACAAGTGTAAGACAGCTGACATAAGGAAGTATAATATGGATAGAATTGAACATGCTCTCAGGAGCGGAGCAAGCCTAAAAGCAGTGAATAAGAAACTAGGAATTGGCAAGAATCAGATATATGCGTTAATATACAAAGCCGGCAATATCATTACTAATATGGATGAGATAGTTCATGTGGCTGAAGAGTTCTATAGAGATTTATACAGTACCAGTGGCACCCACGACGATAATGTAAGAGAGAGTAGTTCAGAGGAATTCGAAATCCCACAGGTAACGCCGGAAGAAGTAAAGAAAGCCTTGGGAGCTATGCGAAGGGGGAAGGCAGCTGGGGAGGATCAGGTAACAGCAGATTTGATGAAGGATGGTGGACAGATTGTTCTAGAGAAACCGGCCACCCTGTATAGGCAATGCCTCATGACCTCGAGCGTACCGGAATCTTGGAAGAACGCTAGCATAATCCTAATCCGTAAGAAAGGGAAGGCCAAAGACTTGAGAAATTATAGACCGGTCAGTTTACTTTCTGTTGCCTACAAACTATTTACTAAGGTAATCGCAAATAGAATCAGGAACACCTTAGACTTCTGTCACGCAAAGGACCAGGCAGGATTCCGTAAATGCTACTCAACAATAGACCCTATTCACACTATCAATCAGGAGACAGGGAAATGTGCGGAATATACCCACCCTTATATATAGCTTTCATTGATTACGAGAAAGCGGTTGATTCTGTCGAAACCTCAGCAGTCACGGAGGCATTACGGAATCAGGGTGTAGACGAGCCGCATTTAAATATACTGAAAGATATCTATAGCGGCTCCACAGCCACCGTAGTCCTCCATAAAGAAAGCAACAAAATCCCAATAAAAAAGGTGTCAGGCAGGCAGATAGGATCTCTCCAATGCTATTCACAGCGTGTTTACAGGAGGTATTCAGAGACCGTGATTAGGAAGAATTGGGGATAAAAGTTAATGGAGAATACCTTAGTAACTAGCGATTAGCTGATTATATATTGCCTTGCTTAGTAACTCAGGCGACCAATTGCAATGCATTCTCACTGACCCGGAGAGGCAAAGCAGAAGAGTGGGTCTAAAAATTAATCTGCAGAAAACTAAAGTAATGCTGAACAGTCTCGGAAGAGAAGAGCAATTTACAATAGGTAGCGAGGCACTGGAAGTGGTAAGGCAATACATCTACTTAGGGCAGGTAGTGACAGCGGATCGGGATCATGAGACGGAAATAATCAGAAGAATAAGAATGGGCTGGGATGCGTTTAGCAGGCATTATCAGATCATGAACAGCCGGTTGCCATCATCCCTCAAGAGAAAAGTGTATAACAGCTCTGTCTTACCAGTACTCACCTACGGCGCAGAAACCTGGAGGCTTACAAAAAGGGTTCTACTTAAATTGAGGACGACGCTACGAGCTATGAAAAGAAGAATGATGGGTGTAACGTTAAGGGATTAGAAAAGAGCAGATTGGGTGAGGGAACAAACGCGGTTTAATGACATCTTAGTTTAAACCAAGAAAAAGAAATGGGGGCATGGGCAGGACATGTAATGAGAAGGGAAGATAACCGATGGTCATTAACGCTTTCGGACTGGATTCCAAGGGAAGGTAAGCGTAGCAGGGGCGGCAGAAAGTTAGGTGGGCGGGTGAGATTAAGAGGTTTGCAGGAACGACATGGCCACAATTAGTACATGGGCGGGGTTGTTGGAGAAGTATGGGAGAGGCCTTTGCCCTGCAGTGGGCGTAGCCAGGCTGATGATGATGATGATGAATGTGCATGTTCTCAATGTCCTTACGTAGAAAATACGCATTACAGTATTTTTTTCAGAAGCCTAGAAGCCAAACTTCAAACTAACTTTCTCCATTTCTCCATTTCTCCCTCCTTCTCTTTTACTTGGAAACTCGGTAAGTCTTAGCTCTAAGATGATGTAAAATTACTTAAGTTGGAATGCACCCTTCGCAGACGTTTTCGTTTCACCACCAAAAAAATTGTAAAGTACATTCACCACAAATACAGTAATGGTTAACATATTGGGGCTTTTTGTGCTTGTTTTTTTTTTCTCGAGAGATAATAACGCTAACAAATATGCACCAAATAGCCCAATGATGCTACTTGAAATGGAATCCGAATTTTCGTATGGGTAAAAATTGACTAAGTAAAATAATCACACTGTTGGCGGCACCGTCCGGATACTTATACAATAAAAGCCTGCCTTCTTGTATCTTTTGTGTCTAAATGTGTCTAAACAAAGGCAAAAATCAGTCGAGTATAGCTGCGTGATATGGATAGGAATATGATTGAATATCGTCGTGGGTACGCTGATTTTTTTCTTGTTGATTTGCTGTACACCTTATGTTTACTATAAGATGCCGGTCAGCAAATTTCAAGCGACTGGTTCAAGTATGGTCATGGCCACCCCGTGAGATCTATGACTCAACGTATATGTTAAGCGCCACTATACCGTTATTCAATCCATCTTTCATTTCCTCTTATTATTTCCCCAGTTCAGAGTAGCAAACCAAAATCTTTTCGGGTTAGCCCCCCTGCCTTTCTCACCCCGTTTATCTCTCTCTCAAGCGCCACGTTGCACAGAACTCGGCTCATATTTTACATAACGCCCACAGCATCAAAAACGCCATAAATTTAACATTTTGTTAAATTTCACAACAATGCTTATATTTTTGATGACCTTATCATAATAGTTGCTTTTTAGCCGTCGAAGTGTGAGTAACAAGGGCATCAATAACCTCTCCAATACCAAGGGATGAAGGCGCCACTTGTGAATGAGAGTAGATATGCGAGGGTTCGACTTGAGCATATATAGTTAAACTTGCTATAGATATGCAAGTACTGTCGTTTCTATTTTTCAGCATTGTGATATCACTTTAAGTATACACGTTATCGTGAACTTGAGCTTACATATTTACTTAAAATAGCTTTTAAAGAAAAAATACACGCAGCCAAATGTGTGCTTATTCACTGACATAGTCCGGCAAACTTCAGCCACCCCTCGTTCGCATTCAGTCCCGAAAGAGCGAGTGAAGAAAGTAAGAAACGCAATACATCTACTCAGCTCGTCGCTCAAGAAAACCCAAAAAAGTTGCAGGATGCCGATGCTACCTCGAGCACAGAAAAACAAAGTAGCCTTCGAGTTCCGGAACGCCGGGGCAATCGAAGCCACTTTGCGGCCAGATTAACTAGCACTCCGCTGAAGCAGGGGGAAAGGAAGTACTGACACTTTGACAGGATTTGCGAAATTCGTAGTTTACTTCTCAGATTAGCGGTTAAGCCTAATACCGTTTCCCGGCACACCATCAACGACCTGGAGGGAACTGCTGTCAACTTAGCACCGGCGCGGCGGTCTGGAGCTGACGCTTGGCTAATTGCATTTCCGCGAGTGCGAATGGCAGAGCCAGTTACTTCGGCATCATGGTTATAGACTGGGATTTTATCAGTCATGTTTATTTTTTATTTGTGTACCTTAGGACCCTTCTGGGCCTTTTATTGCGTTCACTCGCATTTAGCGCTTCGTTTCTTGAGAGGCTCAGTGGTCAACTAAATCCCCGCGCGTAGGAATCCATAGAAGTATTCCATGGCCGAATCGGCCACAGAACCACTCCTGCAAAGTTGCTAAGCCGTAGTCGTCCCGAGAAACTTGTTAGGCTAAGGATGTGGATAAAGTACTCGCCAACGGGTACGCTGAACATGAATCCCCGATTGAACTATTACGTCTTCTGGTTGCAAACGTGGGTTCCTTTTATTCCAACTTATTTTTTTCTTTTTAGCAGGTGAACGATGACGACGACAAACCACTGCTTGAGACATTACTGTCGTAAAACTAGTTGAAATAAATATTGAATTTTTTGTTTGCGCCTAAGAGAAAGTAATCAATTAAGCATTCCTACTTAACTTTTCCTAGAAAAACCTATTTTAACAGTGCAATAAAGAAGTTTAGAGAACAGGAGTTCTATTTTAGGCATTTTCCGAATTGGCTTTTTCAACTATCCCTTTCCTATGTTCCTCTGCATCGTGTGCTAGAGAAACAGCTCTCACCGTTTCAGGAACATGGTAGATAAAAAAGGCACGTGATAAAACGATGACTACGCATCTGTCAACACATTTTGTATCTGACTCGTTTTCCTTTCGTTTGGCTCATGAAGATTTCCTCCTACGCGACACACGTGGTCCAGGAACCTGCCTGCATCCACGAACGCGCAGAACAAGTGAATAAATAAATCGTTAATCGTGCAAGTATGCCGCCGCGTGATAGAGTGCGGATTACTGTTATTAATTTCAGTCCGCTTAGATTACATAACGCAAGTGAAAAATAACTGAAAAAAATATTCAGATTAGTGAAACTCGCGTTAGACATGGTGAATTTGCGCCGTCTGGACTCAGTACTGGTAAATATGTTCACTTCACTGAAGATATTGATAACTGGATAACTTTCAACATATAATCTTGCTGAAGTTAATGCAGGATGCCGATCTGCATCCATTCACACTACATTTATGCGTTAAGGCAGCGATCCTCTAAAAAAATAATTAGTTACTTTATAAACAAGTTGCTATGCAAACAGTTGCATTATAAGTTGTAGCTTCTAGACGAACGCTCAAATACAAATACTTAAGTTATGAATAAATGACAGCGTTTACATTCTAAATGAAACACTGGCAATTCTAAAAATGAGGAAGTCCTGACTGGCGCACTTTGGTGTAGTTAAGACACACCCTTGTACTTCTTTTTTAAGTGCAGAGAAGTGTACCAATGCCAGACATCGGTCAAGTTGATAGTCCTTGATCAAACGTTTTTCTCGAGAAGAAACCACTGACAAGTACAAGCATTGGTGCTGATTTTATTCGTTCTGTGACTATGTTTGTGTCCTTCCGTGTCCGTGGAACGGCAAGATAATATGAAGAGTGTAGAAATTATGGGGCGCCTCAGTGCTTGCCAGCTGTAAAAAGTGCTTGTTGTAAGACGATGGCTGTGTGAAACAGTTTAAAGCATTTGTAGAAGACACCCCTATCGCCCTGCAAGGAGAAGCTTGAAGTTGTAGGACAGCCCAGCCCAATAAAGTATGTGTTATAATACTGCAGTAGCTGTACAAAAGCACAGTACAGTGTTTGCAACGTATGGAACCTACAGCAAGAAGAATATAAAGGAAGTTGTAGGACAGCCCAGCCCAATAAAGTATGTGTTATAATACTGCAGTAGCTGTACAAAAGCACAGTACAGTGTTTGCAACGTATGGAACCTACAGCAAGAAGAAAATAAAGACCACAAAACTAGCGCCGAGGAACTTGAGCAGCTGCTAACGCAAGCACAGGACGATCTGGAAACAAATAGACTGCCTTCTTCGAGCTCAGCAAGAACCATAAGCAAAAGACGAATAACTAAAAGTTCTGAAGCTAACACTTCTGTCCGTTACGAAGGAGCTACAACTTGGACGCAGCAAACATAAAAGAGAAAAAGTGAAACAGTTCTGCATTGAGCGCTTTAAGCATAACGAAAGACATGCGCTTTTGTTCAGGTTTGCCGCGCTACACAGTTTTCCAAACAATCCTGGCCTTTCTGAACCCTGGTACCAAATGGGGAAAATATAAAGTCGTGCTCCAAACCACGAGCACACGCAACTAAGACAGGCAGGCCAAGAAGACTCACAGTAGAATATGAATTCTTCCTCTTCCTTGTGAGGTTGCGACTTGGACTGTTCGAAAAAGACCTTGCGGGCACATTTTGTTTAGAACGACAGAATGCTGAGCTAGTTGGTAAGGATTCATAATGCAAAAAGGAGGTGAGGCATGCAGACAGGACACAAGAGTAGAGAGTATCTGTAATGGTGGAAGTGCATGCGTGAGTCAGCTTTCGTTTACCTTACATAAGGAAGAGATTAAGTGCCATAACAGTTATCTCTCACGTAGACCCGCACATGTACACGACTTACACGTGGTAATACCATTCCTGAGCTTGCGCAGATGAGTTTCGTGTCTTCTTTTTTTTTTCGCCTCAGTGCTCCCTTCAGTTGATAGTCGGCGTTCGTGTTGTCCACTTCTCTATTCTTGTGTCCTGTCTGCACGCCTCACCCCTTTTTTGAGGTTTTGTTTGCCGATTGCTACTGTGTCAAGCACATGCGTCACGTGCGCAAGCTACACCTTCATTTTGGACATTTCTTCATTTTGGACATTTACTCTTATGGTTTTCCAAGGAAAAAATGATTGAAGAGATGCTACTAGCATTCAAGAAGTATTCTCCAACCCGTGCCCTCTTGGACACGACCGAGGTCAGATGCCAAGCAGCAAGGTCACATGCAATTCAGTTTGCGCCTTTTTTCAGCGTGAAAATTAACTAACACATTCAAAGGGCTCATTGGCATTTCTCCCGACGGAACTGTTACATTTGTATCGAACCTTTTTTCCAGGATCTACCTCAGAGAGAATGCGTGAGGCAAAGTGCTTTTTGAAGCTCAATTCTAATGACGTCGATGTGGTGATGGCCGGCAAAGGCTTCAGAATCCAAGATATGCTGAATGACATAAAAGTTGAGCTATACGTCCCCTTTTCTAACACGCAACCAGTTCACAGACGTGTAAGTCAAACCCGCCGTGGTTGCTCAGGGGCTGTGGTGTTGGGCTGCTGAGCACAAGGTCACGGGATCGAATCCAGGCCATGGCGGCCGTATTTCGATGGGGCGAAATGCGAAAACACTCGTGTACTTAGATTTAGGTGCACGTTAAATAACCCCAGGTGGTCAAAATTTCCGGAGTCCTCCCCTATGGCGTGCCTCATATTTATATAAGTGGTTTTGGCACGTAACACTTCATAATTTAATTTATGACGATGCGGTCATCGCCATATCGTCGTTGCCATTCCAGCGTTGTCATACATTTGTTGTGATGTCGTCCCGGTCATTCCATCGTTGTTATTCCGATGTCGTAATCTCGAAGTGGTCGTCTCGTGTGATCACAGCGTCATAATTATACTGTCACCGTCATTTCATCGTTGTCATGTACGGGATCGGAATATCAGAAGGTTACCCTTGAGGCTTCCCTCGACCTAAACGGAAATATTGCATGAGATTACAGTTGTCACCTTTGCGGCGGATAAAGATAAGCTTGCATGGCATTGGACGTTGCATAGGATTAATCTCAGCACAAGTGAACTCGTTGCCGTTAGTTCTACCTTTATTTACCACTTCGCTGAAGTTTCGTTTCACATAGAGTAAAACATGTGCGCAAGATCTCCATATTTTTTGTTCCATGATCGGTGGAGCTGGCGTGACCTCACAACAGAAAACGACTTCAGCGTTGTGAACTGAGCACAAGTGATACCATTCTCGGAGGCCACCGTCGTGGCCTGTACACCACTTTCGGAACAGCGCCGCCTTATGGATCCACCCACATTCTCCAGACAATCCTCGTTTTTCCGTTTCCTCGATAGAATACAAATACCATTCTCATTTTAGCATAGATCATGTCTCTTTGTCAAATATGTACGATTGTATAACATTTCGTCGCAGGTTATGTCCCATTCTCCGTTTCCCCTGCTTGCTGCCGCCCAGTACGTATCTATAGAACCCAAGAATCGGAATATCGTAGACTCGTATTGAATGCCAGAGTGGATATCAAGGCGCCGCCATCATACGATCATCGTCTCCACCGTCGCCATGTTGCTGCTATCGCCAAACACACGCTCGTGTCAGAAACACAACTGTTTGTCTTGCACAGACAACTTGATCCCCATGATAACCCTTTCCGGAACATCAAGGATGCTGATACCCATCAACTTGTAAAGTGTTTCGCATAATAATGATTTCTACAGTGCATGGGATCTGCATTTTTTTTAAATTTATGGCACTACTTCATTGTACTAACGATTTATTGCAGTGTGGGACAGTTTAAAAGTGGCGTAGAATGCACAATTTCATCTTGTGCATATGAAGAGCGAAGGTCTCTAAGTGCTCTAGTAAACTTCAACTTGCGAACTTCGATCGAAAGAGCCTCTGCAGCGCTGCTGGTTCTGTTCCCACGTTTATCCAATGTGATATCGCCGCCAGTGTCAGCACGAAAACACGGGCGTGCGGAAATGCTTCCTCTCACAGAAACAACTCATCTGCAAGGCTAAATGCACCTTTCAAAACAACGTATTGCAACTGGCATGCCTGGTCTAGAGAATGACAGATTTCGTCGCATTGCGGGAAAAGCCTTCAAAGAACCCGCTGAGCATGACAGGCCTTTTGTAGATGGGAGTGTGTTCTTTTCAAAAGCTGAACTATCAATGACGGCATCTGGTGCATTAAATAATACTACCGCATAGAAAGCACCGCTATATTGGTTTGAAAGAACCTACCTAACCTCATTGTTTGGTCTTCTACACTCTAAGGATTGGTTCAGCGAAGTACTAACACATATGCGGAGGCCGTCAAACCAGATGGTAACCTTCCGGGGACTATCGAGAAAATCGAATGGGTTCTGAGCTCTCCGTAACTCTACTACACTGATAGTGTAACGGCACATCGCTATAAGTAGATGCTACTGTGGCGTGCAACCTTGGGCGTCGTGGCCATATTGTAGCAAAGGAGCGCATTTATAATTATGCAGCAACGCTAACAAATGCCTTGAGTAGACATGGGTGTCTGGATGGGAACAAAGCGCCGTTTCAAAAGCGGTGTCAGTATGATCAAAATATTCCAGCAAAGGCAACTTCCTCCTTACTTACGACGTGCTCAGTAGTGCTAAGGCAAATATCACGGCCTTCAGCGGGATTGCGTGTTACTATACTTAGACGAGTAGGAAACGGCTGATGCGAGGCGCTTTTGATGACATAGAACTGCTTGCGTTCTGCGAGTGCTTCCTGTGCAATCATACGGACCCTCCAGTTTCGTTTGTTTACTTGGCATTAGTATCCACGCACTTGCATGCAGTTTTATCTGCACTCATGCGATATTTCTGCAGATGAAGTCCTCTCCGCCGCTCTACCACACTCCCAAAACTATAGTGCGGTACGGCAAGCTAGACCAAATCCGCAGTG
This sequence comes from Dermacentor variabilis, assembly GCF_050947875.1. NCBI lineage: Eukaryota > Metazoa > Arthropoda > Arachnida > Ixodida > Ixodidae > Dermacentor > Dermacentor variabilis. The sequence goes on along the minus strand of NC_134571.1, from coordinate 64,579,022 downwards.
ATGGCTTGGTGGCTATGGTGTTGCGCTGCTGAGCACGAGGTCGCTCGATGAAATCCCGGCCCCGGTGGCCGCATTTCAAAGGAGGGTGATATGCAAAAAACGCCCACATCTAGTGCGTGAGTTGCATATTAAAGATCCCCTGATGGCCAAAATAATCCGAAGCCCCCACTACAGCGTGCCTCATAATGAAATCGTGATTTCGGCACACAAAGCCGCAGAATTTTATTCAACTAAATGTAGACTAAATGCTAAATATACCGAGGATATAACCAAGTGATTGTGCCGTATGCGGTCCATATAGTTTGAAACATCTGTGAAAGAGCTTCTGCTGTGACGCAAAAATTAAGCGTGAAAACAATCCAATCAGGCCTGCAATGCAGGGTTCAATTGGGAACTCACGTGTTTCATGAGCATGACACAAACTGACACCCCTATCTGACGTGAAAGGCTTCCTTTTAACGACAAAGCACTACAGTCTTTGCGAAAATCTTTAAAAGACCTGGATAAACACAACCGTATTTCAGCTTTTTTTTCTGAGGTCATCAGAGTAGGTTTCAATGAACCACGATCATTTCTATAAGTATTTAAACATGAGCAACAGGCAAACGTGTCTCGTTAATAGTATTAGAGTTCACATAGGATCCACCATGACAAAAAAAGAAAAAATTGGTGGCACACCTTTCCCTCAGAGATATTATAAGAAGCCAACAAACACTGACACTAAGGACAACATAGGGGAAGTTACTTGTGCTTAATAAATGAAGTAAAGAAACGATAGATTAATGGAAAAAAAAGTGGATGAAAAAAAATTACCGACGATTACGTTACTTCCTAATGCGAAATTTCAGCGCAGCAAATAAGCTGTTTCACCTTTTGGATAGATTGAGGCAAAGAAATCGAGCAACACATGTATGCGCTATCACATAATTTTTTTTTAATTTTCACACGTATTCCTTTAACAAAGACTCCACTAACAGTTCTTGACAGTCATGAAGGAAGCTTTGTGGTCGGAGAAATAGACTGATATATGTTCGACTTGGTACACCAATGCTTGATTCTCAAAGACGAGATCTATACAAGTGTCTCGCGAGGTTGTCACAGCCGTGGGGGAAGCAGAGGCTAAGCGCCGCCGCCGAGAAGACCCTGCCGTTCGCGCCGCCGAAGCGGAGGCTCATCGCCGCCGTCGAGAGCAACCAGCAGTAAGCGAGGCTGAAGCAGAAGCTCATCGCCGCCGCCGAGAAGACCCTGCAGTTCGCGCCGCCGTCGAGAGCAACCAGCAGTAAGCGGAAGCGGAGGGGGGCGGCGTGTACACCCAGCGGCAAACGATGGGGGCAGAAGCGCGCGCAGCAAGCGGACAACACGATAAAGGGAGAAGGGAAGAGATAGCAGCGACTGACTGATGCCGCTGACGGCGATAGTGAGTCAACCCCAGCTATCCGCCACACAAGAACAGGGGGGGGGGGGACCCTTTCCTCCTCTTTCTGCATGGCGGCGACGGTGTTCTATGCAGTCACGTTATCTTGACTCTCTAGCGGCGTCAGCGGCATCCAGCGGTATCAGTCGGTCGCTGCTAGCGCTGGGGGGATGAAAGGGGGGCGGAGCTGGTTACGAGGCCGACGACGACGCCGACGACGACGACGACGCGAAACCGAGGAACGGACGCCAAAGAGCTGCGCTCTAAAAACAACTTGCCGCAGGTGGGACCTGAATCGCATTTCGCGTGCGATGCTCTACCAGTTGAGCTGCCACGGCGTCGTTTCCCCATCCACTTTCTAGGGTATATATGTGTCCTAGTAGAACCATGGGAGTGTTAGCTAGTGCCACCACTCGCAGACCTTGGCGGCGGACGTGGAACGTCCTTTTTGCTGCACGCATCACGAGAACGTGATCTTTTTGGGTGAAGGCAACTGGTCAATAAACCCACATGTGCTACCGGAAGGCATCAATGTTGCCGGATTCGAGACCATCGTTATGCAATCAACGAGAAGAAAGGGGGTTAACCGAGGGGCCTTATTTTTATTAGTCATATTATAAGAAGCCAACAAACACTGACACCAAGGACAACATAGGGGAAGTTACTTGTGCTTAATAAATGAAATAAAGAAACGATAAATTAATAGAAACAAAAGTGGATGAAAAAACAACTTGCCGCAGGCGGGAACCGAAACCACAACCTTCGGATTTCGCGTGGATGGGGAAAAAGTGGATGGGGAAACGACGCCGCGGTAGCTTAATTGGTACAGCATCGCACGCGAAATGCGAAGGTTGTGGGTTCGGTTCCCACCTGCGGCAAGTTGTTTTTTCATCCACTTTAATTTCCATTAATTTATCGTTTCTTTATTTCATTTATTAAGCACAAGTAATTTCCCCTATGTTGTCCTTGGTGTCAGTGCTTGTTGGCTTCTTATAATATGACGAATAAAAATCGGGCCCCTCGGTTCAAACAAGCACTTAATGAAACATTCGTGAATTAATAACATTAACATTTCTTCCTGCATTTCTTCAGATGTCAGATTATTGTTTGTATAATGTAAGAATTACTGGCGTATGATGTTGTCGAATTAGAAGTGATGTAAAGGTTGTATAGCATGTACTACTTCATATAAGGAAATTCTACTTACAATGTATATTGTATATGATTGTATATTGTATATCAATTGTTCTCCCCCCTATGTAATGCCCAAGCTGGGCCTTTATGGTAAATAAATGAAAAAAAAACCTTTCTTCTCGTTCTTTCCCTCAGAGAGTATCACAAGCGCGCTGTAAGGACATGTGTGCACGGAAGTGCATCGTTTCACTATGCTTAAATACCAGGAAGTTCCTTATTGGAAAGTAGCGACTAGACATGCTTGCAAGCGAAATGAAGAAAAAAGTTTAAATGCAATCACCTTATTAAAGATTTGTATCAAACCCTGGAAAAAGGATCAGAAAAGGAATGGGGGCAACCATACATATATGGTTGTCGCAACGCGAGCAGTAGCCGCGAATACAGAAACGCTAAGAAACCCTGAACACAAGCTGATTTGGGAGTTGCGCATGCAGTGCCAGCGAAACCCATGCGCGAACACTCTGGGATACACATTAAATAAATTACGAACTGATAAACATTAAACCAAAATAATCAAATCCTGGAGTTTAACGTGCCAAAACCACCCTAGGATTAAGAAGCACGCCGTAGTGGCGACTCCGGGATAATCTTGACCACCTGGAGTTTTTTAACGCACACCCAATGCGTGGTACACGGGTGTTTTTCCATTTTGCCCCCATCGAAATGGTGCCGCCGGGGCCGGGATTCAATCCCGCTACCTCGGGTTTAGCAGCGCAACAGCGAAGCCACTACGCCACCACGGCCGGTTAAGCCAAAGTGTGGTGATGTGGCCTTCGAGAGAACCCAATATTTTTAATGGAGATAGAACAGCTTCTCGCACAAACGTTTTTGAACCCAGTTCACCTGACTGGGAAACGAAAGTGCGACGGCTATGCTGGAACCGTCAAACGTTAGCTCACAGCCAGCGAATGTTGGCGGCAATGACTGGTATTGAGCCGGCGTCGAAGGTGGCTAAAGGAGCACAAGCGCACAACCAGGGGACTCTTTCTACCAGCAGATACTGACTGGCAAAGTAGTACAAAAAGCGTCCTTCACTCAAGCACATTGTGTAGCACTGCTTAGTGCGATGCGCCACGCAGCATGACAACTAAGGTGCAACGGGAACCATATGCTGGTGGTCGGACGGGTAACCCAAGCACAGTTTCATATCTAACTCCTGCCGCCGTAATACAGCGCAGGTGGCAGCTAAACATGGTTCGGCTGGTGGTACCGTCAGAGTCAACACCTGACGTCAACTTGTCAACAAAACGAGACAAAAACGTATATTTTCGACCAAGACTTGGTCGGTATCTTTTCCATGGAAACATATCGAACATTACTTTCGGCACTTCAGATCATGTAAATTGAGAAGCCGTACTTTTTCCAGATGCGAGCAGCGACAGAAAAAAGATGAAAAAGAAAGAAATGAAAGATATTCGGGTATCAAGTCCTCCCTCATGAATTGCATACAGGGAAGCATATGGCGACACCGTGCTAAAGCACCTGCCTCCTTCCGAGCGGAAGGAAAGCGGATTCCTTGCTTGTGTGCAGTCATGTCGCTCCTGTCGTCTTTCTATTTACAGTAAACCTAGACTCAAGACGCGAAACTTTAACCAGCGCAGCTTTTCTCTGCTAGCAGCTGTCGTGAGTAGGATCTCACAAAAGGACGGAGCTGCTGTCCTAACGCGACACTCATGCGCCGCTGGAACCTCGTAACCATAAGGAGAGCCATCGCAGACTGCTGCACGCAACATGTCAAATGGGCGTTGGAAATCCTGCACTCCGCGATAGAGTGTTCCATGACGCTTAACAAGGTTCGTCTTCTTTAAATACGTGTAGGAAACTGGCTCGTCGTTATTGCGCATCTCTGCTCATGTTGCTCGCCCTGTCCCCACGCTATGCACCAGCTGCTTCACCGTAGGATCTTGTTAGGCGGCGGCTGCCTCCTTTAGTCGTTGTGATGGCGCCAATCGAGGCTTGAACGGGAATTCTTGACGAGTTGTAAAGTGCGGTGTGGCGTGACGCTTTTCTCTTTTTTCATGACACGCTACTGCAGCCTTCCCTTGACTCGAGAAACCGTCTGCAAAAAATTATTGCACAGGAAATAAAGGATTCGTTCCGCCCTGTTACACATTGCAGGCTCGGAGCTTCCTCTAACCACGCTTGACTCTTTCTTTGCTATGCGAAAAATTTTTGAAAGGCTGTAAAATTCGGCGCTATGCGCTGTTTCGTTCAACGTTGACGGGGGGGGGGGGGGTTGCATTCTATTTCAAATAAATGGGTACTAGTCCGAAATGCATGCCATTCGCAAATTTATTCTGCCTTTCTACACAACAGGACGTGCGCAATATTATTCTTTACTTTACTAAATTGCTTTTGTCGTCTTTCGTGAGAGGTCGGGTACATTCACGGCACTGCATATCAAAACTGAATCTACCACCACAAAAACATAGCCAATATATCATACTTCTTTTTTGCCCAGCAAGAGCACCTTATCAAGTAGCAAGTCTTTTGCCGTATATTTGTGTTTGTCCGAAAAATTGGTGTTGCTTTAGTAAATGAAAGTCATTCAGAAGTTTGTTTTCGTAGTGCGTGGTAATGCCAGCCGCTCATCTTCAATGGCAACATGAATCAACCGCAGTAAAGGCTTAGTGTATGACTTGCCAACTATCCTGATTTGTTCATAAGTACTACAATTCGCGATTGTGCTATAATTTTTTAATATTTACTGTTAAAACTCCGGTCCTAGCGCAGGAAAACAACGCATATAGAAAAATGAAGGGAAAGATCATAAAAGAAACCGCTCTGCTATTCATCGTCTTCCAGAACATGGATGTCACCTACCTTCTCTTGTCAATTTCGTCCCATGTTCCATTTGTTACGTAATAAGCGGGGAAGTATAATCTCCTTTGGCCTGCGGCGCGCGACACTCGACGAATGTTTGTATGCCAGTGGTTTTGCGTCTCGATGCTGTCAAGCTCATAACGCTCTCCTTACTTTCATAGAAGGAACCAACTTAGGTTCTCGTTTGTAGCCTGTTTCTTTGTGAGTTCCAATAACAAGACTTGCGAAATTATTACTTCTATGTTTAACATCCTTTTTAGTAACCGGACCTGCAGTGGCCGGCCCTGTTGTGCGGGGTCTGTGCTGTGCGAGTGTGTGTTCTGTTATATTCTTCGCAATCTGTCATCTTGCTCTTTCTTTCCTCTTTCCTTCTCTTCTTGCTGTCTTCCATTTCTATGTCTCTGCCTCCTCCTCCTCCTATTTTCCAAAAGCAGGCAGGCGCAACGCCTGCCTGTCTTCCAGTGGCAGTTTCCAGCCTGCTCCTCACTCTGGCTATCCTCTCAAGTGTTTATATGTTTTGAAAAGAAATAGTAATTTTAACTATAATAATCAATTAATTAAGCGTTTATTTACCGTACCCAGGAAAAGCCCTAAAGTCTGAGCGCTGGAGCACGCATACATTAAAAACTAAAAAAAGAAACAAGAACGGTAAGAACTGTAGGGAAACATCATCTTAAAAAACAAAACACGATGAACAAAAAGAACAATTGTGAAAATAAGAGTGCCTACAACGAAGAGGGAAGGAGGAGAAAAGGCAGTTGAACAATGCCTGAAACTATGACACAACAAGGCTATACTCGGAAAAAGACGATGACAGCGAGTTATGATATGTATCAAGATCATTAAAGTACGCGTTATAGACTCATTCTGTAGTAGTAATAATAATAATAATAATAATAATAATAATAATAATAATAATAATAATAATAATAATAATAATAATAATAATAATAATAATAATGTTTTTCATCGCTCTTTTTGGATTATTGTTTTATTGTCTTTGTAATTTTTTTCTATAGTGTGTCTGGTTCATGTCATCTATCTATCTATCTATCTATCTATCTATCTATCTATCTATCTATCTATCTATCTATCTATCTATCTATCTATCTATCTATCTATCTATCTATCTATCTATCTAAATAATAAAATTTGGTAGGCGCCTAAGCTTCGCCTTTAGCAGTGGAACGCGATAGCATTCCAAGAGCCCTGACGGCTTTTCACGCTTCCCAGCGACTGCAACCTATGTAACCGCAACATTTACCGGGAAACGTTGGCGGCGAATGCTATGCACGCAGGCAAGCTTTCTGGAAGAAAGGCGGCCTCTTGCGTGGGTCGATCTCCTGTTATTGTTTGGCACTTTTAATATTTCAGTCTGAGACGAGATAACATAAGAGATATGATCTGTCGGTGTTAGTTTTTTTTTTGCATTACAATTGTCTGTCGGCTGCCGTTCCCAAAATTTTGAGGAATAACATTGTAAATAATCAAAGACAAGGTATGACCAACTTTTGTGGTAGAAGAATAGTTGGGCATGCCTGGTATGGAATCTGGGTGGAACAGTTCTTTGGCGAAGCGACGTTCGATACTGAACGCCGGACGCCGACGTAATATTTTTTGTGACACGGGGTCCTTAACGCTTTCCTGTTAAGACTGTTGCCATGAATTTCGAATGATAACCTAGCAAGCTCTTGAACGGAAAACTAAATGGTCTGGCACTTTAACTTTTAGACGGAAGTTCTGGAAGGCTTCACCATTGCTCTCCTAATCAACATGCGAAGCAAATAGAGCACATCAACAAAGAATGTTCAAACTGCGTGATGTTTAGGATTCTCAATATTTCTACGATAACGTATGCTGCTTTTTCAGCTGATAGAGCATCTCCTGCAAAAATTATTGCGCCAGGTTCTGAAAAAATCCATCAGGTAGCTTAAACTTAGCCTCATGTGGTTGACAACTTCACAATAGCGAAAAGGGTGCAGTATGCCGCTGATGTACGTTCAGGTTGTGCTGGTCAATGTTTACTGTCCTACTTATAGCTAATGACATGACTACATGGTATACAGATGGTTGAGCGGATTCTACAAAGCAACAATTTGCTTTTATCGTGTTCATTTCGTCAGAGCTGCTGCTATGCTATTGGATAGTGCGCTCATGCTGTGCACAACTAGACAACATGGGAGCTCAAGAGGGAATTGGTAAGGGCTCCTTTTGAAGACCGGCGACGCTGTATCCGGCCTTTCGGACAACGCCGAAAATAAGTGCTTAGTCAAGAAGCCTACACTTCCGGCTATGAACGCACACAATCTCCATTCTCCAGACGGGAGAATGTAATAGAATTTCAATCGGGATAGTACGTGCGCTTTTGCACGCCCCATAGGAAGCCTTGACTATATGTTGCAGGCCTAAAGCGAGGGATCAGGCTAGCTATTGAGGAACGTAGCGGCCCTCGTAACAGCAAAAAAGTCGTCTCTTCTGGGCGCCGCTAACCAATAGTTCTCATCCTTGGCGGACTCCGAGCTTTCTTGACGCTTCGATCAATTGGCATTACTCACTACGCTTCGAAACGACTCCGGTGTTGGCACGTGTACTACATTCTTCGTCCAGTTTGGGGTGGTCCTGATGTCTGTCAGTGCGAGGAGCGAGAAGCTTGGCGCCTGTAGGACCCCACGTCACATGTGCTGCATTCTGTCTCTGCGAGCTCGATTGCGTGCCAGTCCATTTTAGGCCTGTGGTGTTGACCGACCATTCTTTCATGTATTTTCTTTGTTTCATAGCAGCAGCGCGAGAACGGCAGCTTGCAGCTATATCCGTGATAATTGGGGCGTATAAAAGTGTCAGACATTGTCATCCACCCAGAGTAACACGAAGATATAGAAGAAACCATTGCGAGGTTTTCGGAAAGTATAGCACTGGATCGAAAATTCGTCCGCGTCTTGTAATTGAACCCGGGACCAACGCATTTCTCTGATGGGCGTTCTACCATTTGAGCTAAGCGGGACGCTTGGAGATCGCAGTGCATGGGTTAATTGAGTACTCGAAGTGCAGGTGCACTGAATATGGCAAATTGGTTGTGCGGAAGCGTGCAAGGTAAGGGAAGATTCATTAAAGGGTAGCCCAATGCTAGAGAATAAAACCGTACGGGTTTCTCCAATTTTACTCCACCTCGTCGGCTTCCGAACTAATTTGCCATGAGCACGTACAGTCAGTGCGTTTAGCCTGTAATAACCTACTGGGCTGAAATATAAGTGATAACAAAGAATCTCGAGAGTAGAACGAAAAATAATTGAACGCTAAGCGAGAGAAAGACGGCAGTTTTGAATCTTGCTACAGGGTAATTTATATTCTACTCATAGTTACGTCAGTACCATACGCAAACACGAGTCACTGAGATTCTAACTAATTTTACCAGAAAGAAGTGGAGAGGGAGACAGCACATGATAAATCACAGGCACGGAGGTTAACAAAGATGGAGCCCGGTTGGCTACCCTACACTGGGGGGAAGGGGAAAGAGGGGAGAAAGATTACGACAAGAAGAGCAAGTCCACTGTGGATATCGCCGATGTAGTCAACTTTTTCTGCTCTATATCCACAGACGGTCGCTCAATCCAGTTGCTTTCAAATATCGCAGCAGCGCTTTTCTTGCCTTTTGTAGCGGCCATATGCGAGGGTACAGTACCAAAATCTTGTTCAAGTTGAACGATTTTCTATGTAACTTATTTATAGCTGTGCAGAGGTCATGTCTTTTACTTTCAAAAAGTGGGCAGAAGCATAGTAGATGTTCTATAGTCTCCTCAACACCACAGGCATTACACTCGGCGCTATCAGCCATTCCATTCAAACCCGTATATGCATTGGTTAATGCGACGCCCAAACGTAAATTGCACAGCATTGTTTCCAGCTTTAGCGGAAGCCTAGGTAACAGCCGCAGCTGCATAGATGGGTGGATGGAATGCAACTGATGCTGGGTGAATTCAGGTGTATGCCACTCCTCCAATGCCTTACGGTGCACTCAGCTTATTTAAGTGTTGGGCTGCGTCAGTACTCGACAAAGGTACAGAAGCAAGGTTTGTTCCTTGGTGTGCTTTCCTAGCAGCTTCCTCCGCGAAGTCGTTGCCGGAGATAGCGCAACGACCCGGCCGCCATTGAAACATGACGTCGTATCCTTTCGTGATCATATGATGGTGCCTTTCTCGTATTTGCGGCACGAGCTGTTCCCAGGACCTGCGACGAAGAGCTGACAAAATACATTGTGGGACCGGCTTCGAGTAGCAGCATTAGAATGGATAGTTGAGCGTGTTGGTTAAGCATGATCTAAAGTGTAGGCACGCTTCCTGTATAAATAGTGGCCTTTGTTTCTGATTAAACATTGTTGGAAGTGGCGCCCTGTGTTTGTATGTGTGTTCCCTCTTCGTCCACCGTCGTTGTCGCGCCTTCACTTCAGATCGAGTAGTAGAGTATCGTCGACGGATTAGCCGGTTGGCTGTTAATATAATCAACGGCACCTCGGAGGGCAACAAGCTCCGAACCGGTTGATGTCGTCACGTGAGAAATCTCGTATCTGATGCTTATTTGATCGTGAAGGTATAACTACTGCGCCGGTGCAGCTGGTCCGAGTGGAAGAGCCATCCGTATATATATGAACTTGGTCAAAGTGAAAAGTGTGCAAACAATCCAGAGCTGCTTGCTTCAAGGCCAAGGTAGGTAGATCAGTCTTCTTTCTTAACGCTGGAACGGAAAGGTGCACTTGAAGTTGTTTTAAACAGCACAAAGCGGAGGGCGAACGTACTGAGGGTGTGGAGCCCGCTGGTAGGGAGGCACAATGAAAGCCGACCACGTTGGAGAATGACGCCTGTGGTCGTCGTTCTGGAAGGCAGGCAAGAGAGAAAGCAGTGGAGTTGAACAGGTTGCTTAACTTGTTGACTTATTCATCGTATTAACTCGAGTATCGATGGAAGGAAGCCCGTCGTTTACATGATGCAATTAGGGCATTTTCAGACGTGGGATGATTTCGGCTTAAGCAAGTCACGGCTTCTCGAAGTTGCTTGGGAGAGAGAGAGAGAAAACAAATTTATTGTTTGAAAGGAAATTTTTGGCATGGACGGAGGCCCTTTAGTCCAGGGCCCCGCTGGCCTGGGCCGCGCGCTTGTTTTATGAAGGGCTGTTGTCCCGCCAAGGTTGAGCTCGTTAGCCGTGCCTCCCGTTGCCCCGTTGTGTGGCTGTGGCACGTTTTATCAGACGGGTGTGATTCACAATCGCATGTAATGTGTTGTAGTGCTGGTCGCCGCACCATGGGAAGTCGGGCCTGTTGCGAGTGGAGAACATGGCGTTTTGTAATTCCAGATGGCAGCTTCCTCTCGAGTGAGTTGTCGGTGAGGGTTATACGGTGTTTTTTTTTTCTGTGTACGCTGATAAGCGAGTGTCTCTCGGGCATTCGTAGGATAAGGGTTATTAGGATGGCTTCCATGGACTGTCCCAGTCGAGTCTGCCTGATTAATAATCTCTCGGCCTAGCGAATCGGCCTGTTCGTTCACCTCAAGGCCTGTGTGGCCTGGGCATCATACGATCCGGTGATGATTGGTGAATTTTGTCGGTTTTATTTTGCAGTTGCCCCCGGAATGGAAATACGCTATATGATCATGATGCCAAAGCCTGTAAAGCCCCCCTCAATAGGCACTCTGAGGCCCGTTTTTCTCATGTCCTGCCTAGGCAAACTATCAGGACGAGTAGTACAAATATGACTGCAACGGTACGTAGAAGAAATAAGGTAGTTCCCAAATACCATAACAGGGTTCTAAACGGGGCTATCCTGCAAAGACGCGTTCCTACTGGTCAAAGAAGCGGTTATATCCAACACCGCCCTCGTATAGGAAAGACTAGTGCCCACCCTAGCCAGTAGACCTCAAGTAGTAGACCTCAAGGGCGCATTTGATAACCTTTCTCACAATACAATATTGGAGGAACTTCATGGGATGCGGAGAATGTACCTAGCTATTGAGGAGTTTTCTCGCCAACTGCATCGCCACAATAGCTCCATATGCCCCGTAGAGGAATAGATAATCTCGATTCTGCTGTTCGACATAGCTATGTGTCGTCTGCACGTCTGCATATTATGCACGTCGGCCAGAGAACAGCTATTGTTGTCAGGAATGCCAAACGCTTGTCATGAGCTAGAAACAAGCGAACAGGTGACTATTAGAAGTTCGCAGCCGCTGATGCAGCAATCACCAGCTTTTCTTGACGATATGAGCGACACACAGGGCTTTGGCCCCCAGTCTTATTGGCTACACCAGCCGGTGCGTTAAGGACGTGCGTAAGAAATGTTTCCAGCACGCATCGCAGACGAGCTGATCGTCTGATTATGCATGGACACGCAGCGTTAATCCACGTACCACGCGCAGAAGCACGTTAAATAATTCATAAATACCGGGCTTTGCCTACAAGTTCTACCAGCACTAAAAAAGGTTATATTTATGTTTTGTGGGTTTATTGTTCCTCTTTGATTAAATGACTCAAGGTGCTTCACTCCCTAAGAACAAACACTTGGGTTAAGAGAGCGGTCGTTTGCCGAGCTCTAAACAAATTTTCACCACATGACCTTCTTACAGCGCAGCTTTTAGGCTCCCGTTCGTGCGTTGCGCGTCATCACTCCACAGCTGGCTCCGATGCCACTCATCATGCCAGCGTTCCCATACTGCCCCTCTCTCTGCGAAGGCCCATTGCCAATTGGTGCAGTGATTTTCCTCTCAATATGTTTGCCATAATATATTGCGGAATGAAAACACGTATACAGCTCAGCTCAAATGTCACATTAGCAAGTACCATAATCGATGGACAGATTTTTTTTATTAAGCGCCAAATATGAAGCCAATGAGCGTGTTTTGATTTGCCGAGATATCTGTCAAGAGAATGAAATACGTTCTTGGAAAAACGTTAACATTATAGCATTGCAAACAAGTCAAAGGTGCCGATGAATGTCGAGACTTGAAACGATTGACAGTTCTCCCAAAACAAAAAAAAATATTTCTGCACTCAACGTTTGGGCGAAGGGTCTTCGTCTGTTTTTTGAAGTGTTGATAACGAAAATATATCTTGTTCAACCACAGCTGATCAACAGTTGCAGATTACAGCAAACCTATTTGCAATAGTGTTTCCAGAAGCAATGGTGTCTTTAGTTAGTAGAGTCAGTGAGACAGCGGCACAACCAAAATTTCTCCTCGTCACATCAGCCTAGCGGTAAGAGAGTTCCCAACGTGCAATAAATGTATTTCCAGTATTGCTGTTTTGAAAAGCGTGCCTGCAGCTTTTTGCGCTGAGTCAGTCATCAAATTATCGAATAGGTTGCAAGCACGCACATTTCGAAAGATTACTACACGCGCCGGTGAGTCGTTCGAAAATGGGGCACTGATTTGGCGTTCAGGAAACTGCGAGAGCTCATTTAAAAAGTTGGAAAAGAGGCGAGTCGTTCACGCTCAGGCGAAGTCCATTGGAACCGCTATATCGGCTGTATAGGAATGCGCCGGGAGGATACACCGTAATTATAGCATCGCGCGCGTTTCGGTGGAGGCGGAGTGAGTACACGTTGACCTGTCGGCAGAGTCAGCTAAACGCAGCGAGGGATACATCGCTCTCCACCCAAAAAACGCGCGGGAAATGAGCAACGCACCCAGGCGAAAGACATGCACCGTCAATAACGCCAAATGCATAGAGCCCCCGATGCGGGAACAGCTCCTGTCATTTACTTCCGTAAAGAAGTAGTGTTTGGCAGACGCATTAGGCGTACACCACGGCCTCGACATTTAATGGGGCTGTAATTCTTCTTTCTTGGTGCTTGGATTGCTTGTAATTTGCCTGGAAGAATACGCGCACTGTGATTTATTGGGTCGCATCGCCAGTTCTGTCTTTGCGCTAAGAAAGTTCTCTCTTTCTCTCTTCATTGATCGCACTCCCTTCCTTTAATGTATCCTTTGAAAATGCATTTCCTTTGCCTAAACTCCCGCGACTATGCCGGCTTCATTCCTTCGATTCCGCCATCGCGCTTTCAGATTACCTTTCAGATTACCAGGTCACTGGTTATCATTGAGATCGGTACACTTAGCTGACGAGCGCGATAGTACTTCCAGAATACCTCCTTATTTAAACACAAGTAATGAAAAGAATTCCCCGTTTCACCCAAAATTCGCAGCATTGGCAGCGATAGCTTTTGAAACTCTAAAGACCCGCCATGCAGTCAGTAATCTCATTTATTCTTGCATTTTGTTCCAGTTCCTGTCTCGGCAAAACTTCGTTGTCTTTGTCTTCTGTATAACATTTACTCAGTTTGTGGCTGCGTGGTTCTGATCGAAGCAGCCGTGCCAGAGAAAGCGTCCAGCATTTGCGGTCTCCAACTTTAGAGAGAACATTATTATTATTATTATTATTATTATTATTATTATTATTATTATTATTATTATTATTATTATTATTATTATTATTATTATTATTATTATTATTATTATTATTATTATTATTATTATTATTATTATTAATAATAATAAACATGCAAACATACAAGCACATAAAGGAAACGGAGGGAGCAAGCTGACAACTGCCACCGAGAGGGGCACAACGCCTGCCTACTCTTTTGGGAAGAGAGAATTAAAAGAGGAGAAGAGAAGATAGAAAACGAAGAAATAGGAAAGAAAATAGGAACCTTGTTATGACACGCCGATTCAGACACATGAAACAAGTTGCAGGTCTCCTGAATGTAACGGTGCCAAGGTAACAGTCTAATGGGCTTTACGACATCTGGGAATGTTGACGAATTACATGTGCCAATCCGTGCAGACGCACACGTCTTAAGTGACGACAACTCTTAACGGCTGCGAATTTAAAACTTGCAACACAAAATTTACCAACCACAATGTCGGAATTCTCACGCGAATAGTATATATTACAATTTTTGGACAGGTACCAAGATATAAACTAGTAGACAGGGTGAGAAGTAGTTGTTCTCCCGTCTGGTTGTTTTTACCTTTGTCTACCCTGTAATTGGAAGCAAATATTATCTCCCATACTAGCAATAAAAATAATAGGTCTCGGACTATCCGCCGCATGGAATTGGAAATCACAGCTGTGGAAGAAACTAATTTCAACGTATTTCTTGACGGTTATTGTCTTTATTCTGAGTATTCCTGGATATGTAGCAAAAGAAGAAACGCACATCTTGCTGTGCTAGAGGTAACTGCCGTTCTATTTTCCGAGTACGAGCGGGGCCTGAAACACAAGTATACTCGCTGTTCGCCAACACGGATGTAAGATCAAGTGATGCATGTGCGCCGTATTTCATCGTTTCTTTTTTTTTTATATCAGACTTATCTTTCTCGAGCCATGAGAACTTACCACAAATCACCACCCCATACGTCTCACCTTGCGACCGAATGGAGCCGATACTTTTGACCAGATTGAGAGGATTATGCTAGCCGGAATCACCTGGCCACGCCGGGTCTTTGCAGGCACCTCGTATGGTTGATGGAGATGGAGCGTGCTATCCCAGCCTTCTCTTTTGCTGTACTTTCCGGTAGCGCTGACTCCCTAGAGAGTGAGCCTGGGAGGTTCGCCTTAGCTTCAAACAGGCGCTCATGGAACAAATAGAAAGAAAGAAATTCCGAGAGAATTCTAGGAGTAAGGCTGAGATTTAGAGCAGAATTTGCGCAAGTTTCGTCGTAGCGTGCGTGAAATAACGAGGGCCTGTTTTTGAAGCGCCCCCGAGAGTGCCCGTTAAGCTGGGTCCTGGGTTTCGTCAATCCATCCTAATCTTCGGTTCTACGAATCGCTTGACGTTTTCACCCCCTGCTATTTCACCCAAGTGCTGCTCCACGCAGTCCGCTTAGAGGTTAAGAACTTTACCTATTAAAGTAAAACATGTCTCAAAACTTATCTTTCTACATTTGAAAATTTCAATCACCTTACTGGAAGAAATTTTCTGCTTTGTGTTTTTTGTTTTTATGCTGCCCTCAGTTTTAATGTGGCATAACCATACTTT
Organism: Dermacentor variabilis; assembly: GCF_050947875.1. Classification (NCBI taxonomy): domain Eukaryota; kingdom Metazoa; phylum Arthropoda; class Arachnida; order Ixodida; family Ixodidae; genus Dermacentor; species Dermacentor variabilis. The sequence goes on along the minus strand of NC_134571.1, from coordinate 64,563,567 downwards.
TGCGAATTTCCCTTTCATGAGATAAGATTCACAGATGGCAGATATTGTTGCATTAGGGCGCATCGACTGTTTTACATCGCTCTAGTGTTGCCGATGGGCACTCATTGTGTGGGCTTCTGCGCACTATATTCTATGCAATGAGTGTCGCTAAATAGGCTTGTTTCATCAAGTTTCGGGACGTGGTGCATGGAATGTTGACCAGAGAAATAAAATGGAGGACGGAAAGGCAGGGATGTTAACCAGACTGAGTCCAGTTTGCTACATTAGACGTAGGTAGTGGAATAGGGGACTGAAATACAGAGAGTGGGAAGATATTAGTCTATATAACACTTTCACATGCACTAAGCTAGGTTCAGCATGTCTATAGTCCGGCATTGAATTCTGTTGCCTTCAGGTACTGAAGAAGCCCTCGAATGGCTTTCTGGGTTGAACTGTGAGGCCAGGCCCCGAAGACCTTTGCTTCTATAAATAACATCTCGTCCAGCCTATTCAAGGCACACTAGAGAATCTGACATTGATTATAGAAGCGAGAATAGTGGTAAATAGGATGATTGATAGTCTCTACACACTTTCACTAAGCGCACATCGGTGAGTGCACCATTCCAATACGATAGTTGTAGGAGTTAGTGAATGCTACTCCTTCCCACAACCGACACAGCATTGTTGAATCACGTCGTGAAATGTTTATTGGTAATTTCAGTGGTGGGAGTGATTGGCCGAGGCTGTATAATCGACGGTGAAAGGTCTGTGGTGTATGCCAGTAACGCAACGCGATGGTACGCGCGAGATTGCGAAGCTCTCTTGCAGCATCTACTCTCGAAAAAGGTATAAAGAGTGTCGACGTTGCAGCCTGAGCAAGTCGGGTAGCGTCATGGGCTAGGTGGTTTACAACGATGCCCCACTGTTCCGGCAGCAACTGAAAGATGACGTCATATCCGCGTTCAAAAGCGAAATGAAAATTTTAATTTGCCACACCAGCCCAATAGCGGTCGTAATTACCGCGTCGTAAACCTCGCAAGCTTTGGAGGGCTGCTTTAGAATCACAAAGTATTGTGCATTTGCTAGGCGGTTCTTTTTCAATGTATTCCGCAGCACCCTGAAGAGCGGCGAGTTCAGAACCTATAGATGTTGTGAGGTCTTAAGTCTTAAACTTGATGACGACCTTTGAGGTGGTGTAACAATGGCGCCCGTCGAACTTTACTAGACCGAACCATCCATCTAGACAGGGTTTCGGTTATCGTGCGAACAATGCAAAAGTTCCAATGTTATTTGCTTGAGAGCCGCGATGGTCAGGCTGCGATGGTTCTTCGCAATTCCTAAAATAGCTAAGTACACAGGAGGCTTTTTCCAAACACCACAGAGTGGTCTCGTCTCTTGTCGCGAGCGAGTATCTCAATGACCAAGAGTGTTTGTTTGCCACAACTTATCTGGATAACGTTCTCTTGTGTCTTTTCTCAGGCAAGCGAGCGAGATGGTGGTCAGGAACTCTGGGTATATGGCGAGTATGCAGCCGTAGTGCGTCGCCAGTTATAGAAGTCGTTATTTCGCGGTCTCTCGTGGTGGCAGTTGTTGCTACAGTTTAAATACATCGAGGCAGCCCCAGACATGTTCTGAGGGCTTGACCTTGAATGCTTTGTAGGACAAGGATGTTAGTTTTCTTAGCATTGAACAGTACTGGTCTGCTGTATCGCAAGTATCCTAGGAAGAGTGTCCGGTAAATGTGATGCATAGATGCTATGCATGCGCCCCACGTTTTACCGGCAGTAAACCTTAGCATATGTGCGATAGATCTAGGTAAGCCTCTTGTTCAAGCGTGAGGTGCTGGGGCTCCATGAAAGGTCTTCGTCGATAATAAGGTCTAGGAATTGGTGAGATTTCTGGTATGAAACTGTGCGGTGGTCAATATAAATGGGTTACCAGGCCATGGGATTGTGAGTAAAAACGACGGAGGCACACTTATGGGTCGAAATGCTGAGGCATTGAGGGCGTAGATACCACAATATCAGGGTCACAGCTTTTTGGAGCCGTGCACGCACCTGGAGACGTGTAACTGCCGAGGCCCATATGCATGTCGTTAGCATATATGTAGAGGTTGACTGTATGTGGTCGAATATCGGCAAGTTCAATGATTGCAAGGTTGAAGAAAGTGAAGTGAAGAACCCTGCCCTACGGGACGTCACGGCAAGTGTAATGGTCAGCGGATCGGTCATCCGCACTTTGCACAAAGAATGATCTTTTGAGTAGATAGCTCCGAATCCACCGAAATATTTCTCCGACAATTCGATTATCTTTAGCGCATCAAAAATGGCTTCATGCGTTACATTATCACAGGCGCCTTTCACACCGAGGAAAAGTGTAACCAATATTCGTTTGAGGTGTTTTACTTGCTGAGCAGACGTCCCGACGTCGATGACGTTGTCAACAGAGCAGCGGGTTCTTCTGAAGCCAGCCATAACCTCGCGGTATATGTTGTGGTACTCAAGATACCAATCGAGGTGTGTGATAACCATTCTTTTCCTGTCCTTCCCAACGCAGCTGGACAGTGCAGTGGGTCGGTAGGATGCTAGGTCAAGTGGTGACATTCCAGGCTTTAGGAGTGGTATCAAGTGGCTGCACTTCCGCCGTTCAGGAACGACGCCATCATTAAGTGACTGGTTGTAACATTCCGGAAGTCGAACGCGGCTATCTTCACTTAGGTGGCATAAAGCAGCGTGGATAATGCCTTCTGGTCCTGGCGACGATGAGCGCCTGCATGTGGCTAGAGCAGTGTGCAGTTCCTCAAGTGAGGACAGGTTCAATTCTGGGAAGCGTGTCGGATGAACCTCGCCCAGAATTTCGGCATTGACATTTACTACGCTACGCGCAAACTTCCCACAGAAATATTCGGCTATATGAACGTGCGAACGGTCTTGATGGAAGTCTAGAGCGCGGAATGGATGCCGTTGTTGGGGAGAAGAGCCAAGACCGCACACCGTTCTTCATGAGATAGACTGTGCCTTGCGAGGGTCAAGTGATTCGCAGAACATCTTTCACCATTGTTCCTCCAGCTTGCCCGTACGACGTTAGATTTTTCTTTTGTATACGTCGAGCGTCTCTAAGGTCATGAATTGACTTGCTGTGCCTGTACTGCCTCTAGACCCTTCTACGAGTCGTTCGAAGTTGATCAAGTTTCATGTCGAAATCCGTAAGTCTTGTTGTTTATGCAAAAGCTACTTAGACGCTTCCAGCACACATGTAATGAGGTCCTGAATGATGCAGGCAAATCCTTCTTTGCATGCTTCTTCCACCTTTGGCTTGTGCGTTGACAACCATAGTTGTGAGCATGTAGAAAAAGAGGAGCTGCCAAACCACGTGGTTCTAAAGTAGGTGGAGATATGGTCACTGTCATGAGGCTCGTTGTCAGGGAACCATCGAGCATTTAGAACAAGACGCCGAGACACAAAACTCAAATTCAAGTAACTGCTCTGAGTTGAGCCACGCAAGTGCGTTGGACTGCTATTGTTCCTAATGCTGAGTTCGTGATCGCAAGCAAATTCCACAAGTTTTCAACCCCTGGAATCTATTCTAGTACTTTCCGAAACCAAATGATGAGCAATAAGGTCACCAGTTATAATGCAGGCTTCAGCAGTCGCCGTAAGGATGTCTTGCAGTCAGTCGCCGTCGGACCGACTAGATGGAGAGAGGTAGGCGCCGGTATGGGTGAAGGCCACCTTATTCTTTGTAATTCGGAGACACACGTATTGGCTTCTATTAAGAGGTAGCACCGAATAGTGAATGTAGTTTAGTTAGCTGCGGATATAAACAATTACGTTGCTGGACTCTCCGCACCTGGACGCCATAGAGGCTTCCGACCTAGAGAGCCTTAACGCTTTTGACACGTTTGGTTCACATATTACCACTATAAGAAATCAGTTCGTAAAACATATTCGCGAAAGCAGGAGATCCGTGTTTTAAATCATCTGGCGTTCCACTGAAAAATCGCCGCTTTACGCACTTCATCGCTGAGTGAAGGCAGTGGAAGAGCCATTGTGCCTCCCCAAGGTTTACAAGCACTGGGCTCAGGGCATCCAACAAGTTTATTCATCAGCGATGTGAGTTTTACATTACCCATGACCCATAGTGCACTGCGCTTCGAGCTGTTGGCGTATTGGAATCGCCCACATCGTATTTATCAAAGACTTGAGAATGGTCACAATTCGGCGGTCATGCTCTGTCAGCTCATCAGGGTTATGTGTGGAGCCGTGTGAAGCCAATCCTTGTTGTAGTTTATCCACAGGGCTTATCCTTGGCAATGGTGGCCATACTTCATCCACGGCTGCCTCTTCAGCTGCTCAATTATTAATACAAGGTTTAGATACATATTGCGGCGGTGGTGGAGCGGATTCAACAGCAAGAGGCAATGCGTAATGTGTATTCTGTGTTCGGAGAGAAGAATCCCTTGATGAGCGTCTGCGACGAGAGCGATGTCACCTGATGTCAGCAGCTGTTTCACGATGAATCGAATGCTCCCTCGCCATTTTCAAGACGGAGAGTTGCCACTTAAGTTTCGGACATTAGGTTTATGATTCACCGTGGGGCCCGTGACATTTTGGACACTTATAAGTTTTAGCCTTGCAGTTGTCTCTAGGATATTGTGCTGCACAACGAGGACAAGTTGTAGACTTTCCACTGGCGCGCTCATATGACCAAATTTCTGGCATTTTCTGCACTTAAGTGGCTTGGAAACAAAGGACCGGACAGGATGTCCGAAATGACCTACCTTGACATGACGCGGAAGGAAGCCACCTTTAAAGATGATTTTTACGCATCGGAAATTTCCGAGACGGGCCACCTGGAGTATTTGTTGAGCAGTTCATAGCAGGACAGTTACATATAGAAGACGGTCCGTGTTTCTGCCTTCGCACCCATAATCATGGAAATCGTACCCATAATCACAAAGTGCATGGGATGTACAAGATCAGCCGATATTAATAGAAACGCATTATTAGTATTAAATTCAAAACTATACTCTACAAATTTTTGGGGGGAAGAAATGAAGCCGATATATGACCCAGTCAAGATATGCCACAATGAGAGACTGAGTAATTGTACTTTATCCCCAAATTTATGAGGCTATGAGCTCTGGAATACTAATAAAGTTCTTGCTACAACTAAGGCCTTCTCGATTCGGGATAAGCCATGGCAAGTGGCGTCACAAAGATGTCGCATGTCCATCCAGTTCTGCTTTCTACGCTCTGTTCAGGCACTGTTGGGGATACGAAACGCCTCTTGGCCAGTGGCGAACTCTCATTGGCTGGTCAATGGCAAAGTTTCCCATGCGTTTCTGTACCGTTTCCATCGTGCCGTGTTGCTACACTCCATTCTTCAAACGCTCCAATCAAAGAGGCGCTGCCGGTGCCCTAATAAAAGCACGAAATGTTATTACCTACAAGAATCACTTGTAGAAACTTATTCCCTTCCTTTTGTCACTTATTATTTTCCTACATCGGCTGCCGCCCACTTCTTCTTGAGCAAATGTGCACATTTCTTGTGCAAATTAGCACATCTGCCATATTTCGTTATTCCCTGTTGATTTTACACATTTTAGCATATTGCACACAACCATTGATTGATTGATTGATTGATTGATTGATTGATTGATTGATTGATTGATTGATTGATTGATTGATTGATTGGGGTTAGGTGCCTCAGAAAAACATGGAGTAGGCAAACGGTGCCCTGGCCTCACTGTTGTTGCATCTCCGCAAACTTTCAATTGGTTTCTGGTATCCTTGTAAAAGATCAGGAATCCCGAAGCAATCTTGGATGATCCATGCAAACCATTTGTCAACGCATCAAATTCGTTTTAGTGATGCGTTTGAACATACTTTGGTGTTTTCGAGGTTCGATGAAAATGAAACTTCGGCATAACTCACGCTGTAATTGACAACAAAAAGTCTTCAAATATCTTGTTTTTGTGGTCGTTGTCGTTAATAGATTCGCGAGGATGATACTGAACAATTTCCAAGAATGCGCTTTAGAAATCATCTATGTACTGTCAGTGAAAATGTTATTACTGTTATAAATGTTAGAATTACTAGAAAAGAACAGTCCTTATTCATCAAGTGTAAGGAACCAAACTAAACAGACAGGACAGGACAGGACAAAAGTAAGGAATTGAGAAAACATTTTATTTTTAGGCAGCATTGGCAATATTCTGCATCAATTACGCTCTCTTCTTATCCCAATATCCCTTCCTCTGTGTACGGAAGTCAACCGGTACTACCTCTGGTTAACCTCCCTGGTTCTGGGTTCTCTCAGTCTCTCTTCTGTGCCAACAGTGTTTAACATGTCATCGAAAAAAGGGATGTTGCTTTTTTATGACTCTTGCAAGGCAGAATCTAGTCGCATTTGCATTTTCCACTGGCATATCATTTGTTGCTCAGGAAGAGGCCGTTTGTCAATTATTTTTTTGCAAATCACGTTTCCGTTTTCAGAAGAATCTTGAAATTGGGGTAGCAGTGTCACAGGTAAAATACAGGCGCTAAACGCCAAATAAGCTCTTCACTGGCAGTTCTAAATTTCGTAGAAGCAGTTAAACTAAATTTCTGCATTTTTACGAAAACATGCTAGGTTTTTTTTTCTAGGCAGCGCTTGTAAAGTGGCAATCACGTTGCTGTAATTACACGTAAGTGCACTTGATTAGGACATGTAGGCAAAGAAAGGTTGTGCTAGACCACGGAGCAAGAAGCATTTAGGAGTGGAAGCTCCGCTGTTTGCGGCGACCAGAAAAGGTCACAAGCCCGCGGAGCCATTATCATACTGGCGGCGCCTAGTGGCCTGGAAAGAAATTACCGCCGTTTGCGGCGGTTGCCAGGGCAACCGGTCGAGCGTGTTCCTCCCGTTCGGCCGCGCGCGCCTGACTTATATTGAGGGCACGGAGGTAGTGGCTGGAGGGCGCGCCGGAGCCGCCTGCCCGGGCGCTGCATTTTTTTTTCACTGCGGCTTCTACGACGCGCCGCATGACGCCGCCACGGCATACGATCCCGTCGGCGCATACAATTGTGACTTTATCTGGCCGCCCGCGCTCGCTCGCGCCGACAGGAGTTTCACCTCCTAAATGTCTTCCTCCGTGTGCTAGACTGAGACATAGAAATTTTGCTAACTCCAAGAATGGGAGTATAGCATAGGAGCTTATCAACCGCATTCTTCTTCGCCCGAAGAGAACATCGAAAGTAAAGTTTTAACTAACCTGCTGCTGAACGTAATGTAATGTATTCTGCATGGCCACTTATTTTGGGAAGAGCTCTGCTTCGGGCACGAAATGTACCCAGAAGGTTTGCGCATAAAAGCCGCACAATTGTGCCCCATAGCAATGCGGAAACACAGAAGTAGTTGGATTGCGCGGACCGATTGCGGGTTTTCCGTCAAGTGCAACAAAACAAGCAATTTAGCCGTGACTTCCCAACAGTGTCTCCTTCACTATTTGCTGGTGTCATGGCGGTAACAATGACGTTGCATTCTGGTGAGACAACATGGCTGTATTAATGATTAGTTCGGAACTAATCACGTCCGAGAGCCTAGAATAAGAAAAAGATAGCGATTATTGGTGAGTAAAGATATAAGAATGAAAACAATAAAATCCGCACGTAGTTCTCACACTAACTTCCTCCTCGCACTGAGGCTGCCAGCAACGCTTCAACTTCTAAATGGTTAGAACGGCGAATAGAGCCCTTTAGACGAGAAACAAGTTCCTTCACTGCGGTGACAGCAATCAATAGCCGAAGTAACAGGAGCGATGCAGTAGCTTACGGCAGAACTTCTTTTCAGGATGCTGCGCGAACAAAGGTACTCAGAAATAAATTTTTGCAGAGACCTGGTTAAATTCTCACCACGAGCTTGCAATATGATTTAGTGTCTTGGGCGGGCCGAAGCAACGCGCAGTGTTGCATTATAGCGAACATTTTTGTCTCTCTAAACGTCTGTGTTTGGCACGGGTGATTTCACAGCTGTGTGGGATGCGGGAAGCAAACATTTTCGGAAAGAACGTGGATGGAGCGGTGAGTGCCAAGAGCAAGCTACTGTCCAATACAGAAGCCGGGTGCGATCGTAGTCGACTGAAGGACAGCAGTTAATTGTTGGGTGGAGTACAGTATTATAAGCAAACATGACGAACGGAGTGGTATTGCAGTTCCTGTGACCGGACCGAATATACGTGGAGATAATATCTTAAAATGAAAGCACTCAATAGGACCATTGTTTTGCGGATAGTTCGCGGCGTGATGTGGTCTTATGCTAGGCCAGTGCTCTTTGTCATTTGCCGGCCACCATCGCTAATAATACGGCCAGCGACACAATTGGTTGAAATTTTTTTCTTATGAACAATTATAGCGTAAGGGTTTTTGTAAATATACGTCCAGATGCGTAGAAATGTAACATCGCACTATCGCATATTTCCACCTGTACTGGGCTTTACTTTAAAATTTTCTGTTCCGTTTCATTTTGTAAGTGTAACGCTTTTCATATTCGTCATCATCATCATCGCTATTATCATCATGGTAAGCATCTTTAGCCTGTTTCTATATTCACTACGAGACCCAGGCCTGTCCCAGCGATCTCTAAACACCGTCTTGAGCTAGCTGATTCCAATTTCAGCCATCAAATTTCGTGATTTAATCACCCCACAATACATAAACAATACATCAATAATAATAATAATAATAATAATAATAATAATAATAATAATAATAATAATAATACAGGCACAGGTACACTTCAGAAGACCCTAACACAAGTCACCTATCTCATTAGACGCATAACTACACAAAGAAGATGACATAAAGAGCAACAAACCTTTCAAATACGAAAAATCCAAGCCTTCCTCAAAAGTCGGATCACATAAGGTACCCCGTAGCTACTCCTCAAGAAAGCTGATATTGAAAAGCTCAATATCTTCATCAGAAAAGCAATCCAGAGCGCACTAGGAATTCCCAGTGTGACCTCAACCACGACACTCGTCAAACCTGGCTTTCATAGCACCTAGGAAGAAACGAATCAACAGCACAGCGCCAGCCAGCTGGAACGCCTTGCCCTCACTCAAAGGAGCAGAGCAGTACTTCGCCAACTCGCATACAGCGAAAACTTCACAGCAGCTTCAGACACGAAAACATGATTACCCCCACTTCTCCGAGACCTCATCTCAGTCGCTCCAATACATCGCAACATGCATGCAACAAAATAGAAGTTGCTGCAACAAACCAACAAGACCGAAGAAAAGCAAGAATTCGAGCGGTAAGGAAGTACTCGAAGAACCCCAGCGCAATATATACAGGTGCGGCAAAGTGCTCAGGTAGAAAATCATACGCAATTAGCGTGACCAACAACCAGGGTAATGAGCTAGTCGATGCCAGCATACAATTCAGAGACGGCGGAGGATGCATACATCGTGTTCATCATCGCCACATGCAAGGACTCAGCAAATATCTTGAACGACTCGCAACCCACGTGTAAAAACCTACAGAAAGGCCTTATCTCTGCCTCAGCAGTGAATAAACGCAGAAAGTTGGGCTAGTTGGTGTTGATGCATTTGCTGTGGCATAGGTACTAGCGCTAGCAAGAATAACGGGAATGAAAGATGGGGCAGGACAGAGCAGTGAAGATTCTAGAAGAAATAGCAAGAAGCCAACAACTTCCCTAGATCTCGTGGACCCTATAGGCCAAGAACACTTGACGGCAAACAACGTAGCACATGCTGTAGCCCGAGGGCATGCTTTTACCTCTGTGGCCTTGCCTTTACGATCCAGACATGAGCCCTGTTAGAGCTCCCTGGCAGTGCACCCAGACAAATTTTGTTTTGTTTTTTCCGTCGTAAGATTCCCTTAGCTGATGTACTCGTGGTCTCCTTTGTTTCGTATTGAAATAGTGTTTCATACATTGTAGACACCCACTGTGCGAGTGAAGCTGTTCTGTTTCCTTTTTATCCTGGCTAAAGAAACACAGTTTCGTTAATCGGTTTACGGAAGAGAACTTCGCAATTACCTAATTTGCCCGCGTTTCAGCCGAGTCTATGCCACAATGTTGCCTGTTTTCGCGCTTGGGAGTGAAGCCGAAAGTAATAAATATGCACATTGACAAACAATAGCCCAACAATGCGGAGGGGGTAGCGAGGAGTTTAAAGGTGGAATTGTGCCCATTTACCCAGACGCGTGGACGCAACGGAAGTTGTGCTATTGTGTTTATGTATAAGCAGCAGAGGGGGGGGGGGGGGTGTACAGTGGCGAGGTACACAAAACTGCGGCATCTGTATTGCGAAGGAACGAAGAAAGTAAATCGGCGTGTGCGCATGCAGCGGCTGATTGCGTCTTCGGCAATTGTGTTACAGCTGCAACGAAAGTAGATTAAGGGCCCAGAAAGGCCCCAGCGCCAGCGCTGCAGTTGTTGTAAGCCTTCTCAGTTTGTTCTGGTGAAAATAAAAAAAGGACTCAAATTACCAGCTTTGAGTAGTAATACCGAAAAATGACAAAGAACAGTAGGAAACTTGCGCAAGTAATACCAAAAACAGTACCTTTGAACAGGGTTGCTAGTGTAAGCTGCTGCTTTCCACGCTCCCAACGAGGATGCTTTCGTAGCAGTGTGGCAATTTATCCTTCCTTCTTCGAGGTTTTGCTTTTGGAAAGGAGAAGTTCGCGCCCGATTAGGTTCGCGGTAGTCGAGAAATTAAATGGACATCTCTGTAGCTTACGTACTGAAACCTCCCAAGGCTTGTGCAGACGACGCATTAACGGCGTTGTTGGGGCGTCAGTACACAATACCTGGCGCGTTTCCAGAAGAAAAGAAAACGACAGAAAGAAACGGCAAAAGCACGGTGCCATATTTTTCTTTGTTCTTCGTTACCATTGTTATGCATTATTTGCCCTGTATCTTCAGTCTCCATTACGGCTACATAAGCTCACTTCGTTTTCAGTTTGTGACCACGTAAACATTATTGTGTACATTATTTTTGGTAAACTGTGAAAAAGTAGAAGTATTTAGTAGTGGGTGTTCAGGGACACGTACGTGAGGGAATACTTTACCAATGTAGCATTAGGCAAATGAACGACATAGCTATGCCAGGCAGCATGCATATCTTTTGTTTCAACAAAGGCAGACTGCTGTTTTTATCTTACATTGAGAAATTGGAAGCTCGCTTACGTTGCTAAACATTACTGTGTCAATAACCAGATAGTTCATATGGGAAACATGTTTCTTAAGATCATCATTGTCTCTTACGGATTAGGCGTGTTTTAAGGGGCATATGAGCTACAAAAGTCAGAGCACGCAGAATAATTTTCTCCTCGTTCTATAACAGAGAATGGACTTGCTCTAAGACACAGAAAACGAATTAAAAACAGACGCCCTTGTGAACAGGACGCCTATAAAAAATGGCGCCCATTGAAGATATTACGCCCACGTTAACCCCTGTTTGTTGCACATCAAACATATAGAAGGAAGTCTCATAAATTTCAGCATCCCTGAACACCACTCATTATACGTGAAGCTCTCTTTTGTCTTGAAGATAAAGTGCAACGGCATGATTCCCGATGAAAGCAACATGAAAACGCCGCTGATTGAACGCAGCCGTATGAGGTCATCACGCTTGCGCGCCACTTTCACTTCCCGGTCAGGAATCCCGCAGAGCCGACGCTGTATCCCGACAGAGAGAAACTGCTTTTGGCATCTCGCAGCGTGGTCTCGATTTTTCCACTGACGCTGTTACTCACTCACATTTTTCATGCGGGTAAGGGGCGGGCCACAGACATCACTCTCTTACTTTTGTTCTGAATGCATCTCCTGCAAGTGAGGGGCGAACGGAGTTAGTAGTCCGCAGTTCTTTTCGTATATTTTGCTATCAGGGCAGCCCAAACTTTGGAACTTCCCATCTTCGAAAGGTATGGCAGTGAAAACTTTTAGAATACACTCAATGACAAACGAAAAACGGAAGTGTAGTTTGTTCGACATCCTTGCCTGAGCAGGCACCGGATACTGCAAAACGCTATTACAAAACTCAGAACCCGAATAAATCAGTATGAAGGGAATACCTGGAACGAAGTGTTCAGTGGAGTTATTTCGTTGACATTTTGTTGTCATGCTTTTTTTTCGAGCATATGTGAGATACCGCGCGGAAGCGTTCGAGGAGCGCATCAGAAGCGTATCAATAAGAGACCCGATCGAGTCGCCATACATAGGGACAATGAGAAACTTTTCGATGCATAGGCAAGATTTACGGCCATCTAACAGTTGTTTTCTGTATAAAGAAAATATTCCTTTGGTGTTTCTTTTGAGATAACAAATCCGTATATAACAAATGTAGCACAAAACGCCGTGTACATTTCTTATAGGCGTGTTTGGTCACGTCACACACACACGCACACAGGGATATTGCAAGCAAATAAATGAATAAATAAATGAGGCATCAATTGAAGAATGTCAAGCGGTAAACCGGTTCACACTTGTAAAACTTCTTGCAGTGCCCCAAGTGAACTTGTTTGTTTCAAGCCCTAATAGCGACATATATCCCACTGTAGCACAGCGCCAGAATTAACACCAGTGACTTTGCTCATACCACCATTGCAAAAATTTGATCTTGAAGTTAGCATTTCATTTAGGTACGTCCCTTGATAGTCCATGGTGCTGAGTACCAGCAAGTTGAGATGAGAACAAAGTCAGAGACGGACCTTTTATCTGACAGATAATTTCGAGCGCATAGATGTATGCCGGCCGGTATGCAACTATGCCAAAAAGTATGTTCCAGTGAGAAACGCGAAGATTAATCCAATAAATTCGCCCTTGCTTTTTATCGTGCAGATGCCTTTATATATATATATATATATATATATATATATATATATATATATATATATATATATATATATATATATATTGCGCTTTGCTTCTTGTTGCCTCAGCGATCCCGCTGCATTATAGTAAGCGGTGCAGAACACTATTCTTGTAGTCATAGGCCAGCAGAGGCACAGCATCGAGAGGGGAACGAATTATAATATGGCGCTACTTGTCTTTCTATTTATTTTTTTTATTAAAAACGCTGTTTTTACGTATGCCAAAAGACCGAGCAAACTAAGTATCGATTCATTGCGCTATGCGGTCTATTCACTCTGCATTACAGGTGTCCGTTAAAGCCAAAAATGCATGTGAAAAAAAATTTCTCCAGCGGTTGGTCGAACACGCATTCTTCACACGGTTGCTTCTCTAGCAATAGTTATACTGGCAGTTTCGAAGCTATTATTAAAAACTCAATATCTGTCTCATAAATGTATTTGTGGTAACAGTGCCATGGTTCCATATAAGCTCTTTTTTGTGCGATAAAAGGTGAATATGGGATGACGTCCCTAAAGAATCTGAATCGCAACTTATTCGCAAAGCGTATTGCACTTTTATCCAAGAAGCCGGTCGGCTGATAATATGCGTTACCATCAAGGTTCATTTCTTTTATTATGTACCCGGCTAAGAATAGGAAGGTGCCTTATACATTTTGCCGAGGCAGTATAAATGGGCAAGGAGATATAAGACACCTCGAACGATGTGAAGGAATGGGAAGCAAGAAAAGGCACTCACAACAACCACAAAAGAAAGCGTGGCGTCAAAGAGCTGAGATTATTCGGATGGCAGCTTTTCTTCGCTGCAGTAAATCTAGGCCATTTGCCGACGATCTCCACAATGTGCCCATTGGGTGTGGCCGGTAAAGAAAGAAGGGAACACAATCTTCGAGATCGGCCTGGACAGGCCGACGTTGCACCATCAAGGGCAACCTTGTGGTCCCAAGGGGACGGAAAAAAAAAAGAAAACGAAAGGAAGATGAAAGGAATTGGCGCATTGTCCCTGCTCTTCTACTGCATCGAAAGTCTGACGTGAATCTGTCCGCAGAGATTCACGGGAATGAAAGCAATGACTTGCCTTCGTATAGAAGAGGACCGTCGGCGTATCCGAGCTGCTATGTGGCAAGCTGCGGTCGGAGTGCTTGGGAAGAATATCTGGAGAATCTAGATGGTTCGTGATTATCGTAGGGAATTACGGCGCTAATGCAAAGAAAGAAACACCAAACAAGAGCACACAGAAAGAGTAAGCACAGATGGAAGCCATAAATAATTAAGTTGGACACGTGACTTTCACAGATGGAAGCCATAAATAATTAAGTTGGACACGTGACTTTTCATCACTACTTTACCCCTCATTCTAGAAAGGAATTTCCGGAAGCAACAAAACAATATCGCTGTTCACTTTTCAATATAGCCTTCCAAGATAGCTACGTCAGATTGTGACCAATAGTGGTGTATTCATTTCAATTGTGTATAGTTGTCGCCTGCGCTTACGTGGTATTTTTGTGTCTTTTTGCGTAGCGTCCATTTCTTTTTCACTAGTAGCCTATCTAAAGCGTTTGTCGCTTTCTACAACTTGATCCCGCTCCTTTTCTTCTTCTTTTTAATGCTATAGCCTTACACGTGGACTTCACCCACTTTGGAAGAATCACGTTCCTCTGACGAAAAAGTGTTAGCCAATCCTGAAGGCACGGACACAGCGGCTCGAAGTGCTAGTTATCACGAGCGAAGAATGCGAGAGCAGAAAACTCCAGGTAGGTTCAGCGTACGCAAGCGCGTCAAAGTACTCCTGCCATCGCATATTTGTAAGAGATACGATATATAAAAACGTCGTTTTGATAAATGATAGTCTGACAATCACATTTCAGCTCTGGAGATGTCACAATCACATTTTAAGTATATTATTGCACACTTTGGTTCCGATAGTATATATTAATAAACGACCTCCAAGAGCCCAGAAGTGAGAAAGCCAGTTGGAAAGCGGAATTTTGTTGCGATTTCTTTGATGAAGTGCTTGGTTACCGGGTTATCGAAAACAGTATAGTCGTCCGGTGCTTTGGGGAAACTAGATATATACATGCCATATGGAGTGCATTATGTCAACACTGCAACAAGATATTTAAATATAAGCTTAAAGTATGCGATAGCTCTGTGTGTGTACTGAGTTCGTTCACTGAGTATCTTAAATATGTTTCACACCATAGGCATTTGGGACATTGGAATGCCGGTTTGCGGCATCACCGCCACGCTGCGAAGCGTTGCGCGCGTTCCTCAATAGAACCAACAAACTCAGTTTATTTTTCTCTTTTCGATCGCCCCACATTAACTTCGTTCGTCTACCTCGCACAGTCTCGCGAACAGTTAAGACGCATGCCGCTTCTGCAACGAGCTGGAAGTGGTGCCTTTAAATATTGTAATTGAATACCGCATTCTCTATGGAAATAAATTTTTCCCGCGTAAAATTCCTCCGAATTTGTACATTTTACATTAACATCACTTACCAAGTTTGGACGTGCTTGCAGCCGTAATAAATAGTACCAGTATTGTTGCGTTTACGACACGGCGCGTAATTTTATTTTAGTATACATTAGCATGAATAGGTAAGGATATATTAGCACCAACAGGTGGTGCCGGCCGCATGGATTACGTGGAAATGCATTCCGCAATATGACAAAGGCAACGACGACATCTTGAAATGACGCAATATATATGCCGCAAACACGTTACAAGTGCCACACGAATACACAAACTGTCAACGTTAGAAGAAAAGTGTGCCCACTACTGCTTATGCGTAAAGTGTTATTTTCACCAGGCGAAATTCGCTTGCATTTCTTATCCTAGTATTTCATCGGAATGTTAGTGAATTGTAATATCTCTATCTCCTGCGGATGAGTTATTCGCGGGAGACTACACTTTTTCCACAGAAACCGCGCCAGTTTCCACTCCGTTGAACACTATAGGCAAGCTGCTTTTTTATGTTAGGTCCGTGGTTCTTTTTCCGTATTATTGTCTCGCGACACTCGATTGTGTTCAATGCCGCGTATATAAGTTCCCCCTTTACTCCTTATGTTGTAATTATCTTTTTTTTTCTTGCGGTTTTACGGTTGGGACAGAGAATGTATCGCATTTTAAAGAATCGTGGCTTTTCGCGGACGCTCGTTGCTGGCACACCGAAATGGGCCCATCTGTAGCGTTTTCAAGCTTCACGTCAAAGTCATTGCACGTAAAGCACAGTTCGTGTCAAAGTACGAGGTTTCATACTGTTGTTTTCAAGTCCCTTAATTTCTCCAGCGCCTCTGGATTCCGACCAAATTCAAAGGGTTCGATACGGCTCTACCGTCACCAACATTTAAAACTTGTCTTTGCTAGAGGAGGGAAAGTATTCGCCGCCTGCGACTCCCACTCCTATGCATATACTTCGAACTTTTGAAGGTAGTCCAGAGAGATATAGCATCCGTGGCTGCAATTCCTTGAGAGTGGCCAGGAACGAAGTCAATGGCCGCCCGGGAAGTGGGGCGATGACATGGCCTCTGAAACGGTCACGCAATACCATACTGCGTCACCAGCATGTCTGTCGCTGCTTACATCTTCGTTTTTGGCGGTGTCGAAAGCAAAAAGCGCGTAGCCACAAAATCTAGCCGCCATGGTGCTGCGCCCTATAGTTGACTCTCTCATCTTCTCACGTGGTCGACATTCTTAAAATGCAGATTGCGATACCTTTATAACAAAACGTTGGTGATTCAAGGCTGCTGTTGCCACCTCGTTCAGATGGAACCTGCGTGTATGTGCCTGCTAGGCACCTGACACTTGATGTATATCCTTACGCTGATGCGCGCGGAAGGCCTTGCAGAATGTTAACAGCTACAGTAAAACGATAACGTGGAATGAAGAAAACGCACAGTAGGGGCGGCGGGGTGAGCTTCGTTGTCGTGCAGATGGTTTATGTGGAATATATGTGGCCGTAACTGCATTCGTGCCAACTCTGTAAAGCTGCATTTTAGCGTCGGCTGCCGGTAGACGTTGCCCTTACGAGCACTTACTGCATATGTGGGACTTTGACTCTCGAAACAATTTCCAAAGGATCTCTTTATATCGGACTGGAAAGTACTTCCTTAATTTGCAGAACTTTACTTTCTTTGATCAAGGGATTCATGGGTACTTTTTCGTGCTTTCTCACAAGCCTTTTATTTCTTTTTTTCTATTGGATCTGCTAAGATATTTCCTTGCTCTTCGGAACGTCTGGAGTATTTGTTTTTTATTTTCTTCTTTTTTTTCATTTTACCGATGATAAACTTACTCTCCTACAGATCGAAAGAAATTTCTTCAGTTTGAAAGGTAGACAAATGACGAAAGATTCACGACACCGCAAAGAGGAAAAACACGTCAGAAAGATGGTCGGAATGAAGCCACGTTTTTTGAGGGAGGTTATTGTAAAAAAAAAGTTAATTCGTGGCTTCGGAAAGAAAATTTGGTACGCTTGGGTGGGTATCGAACCTGGGCCTCCGGGGTGCGAGACAAGAACGCTTTGCAGAACGAGGCTCCCGGAGGTGCCCCCGTCCTGCCTTTTCAAGACTGTGTCACGACACTAACGACCCCGGGTGTACCGAGCAGCCGTACTCAAAGAAATTCAAACGCGATGGTCCCGTGTGCGAGCGGAAATTCTCTCGTGGTCCGAAGTGACTAGTCGCACGGGTGCTAAGGCACTTAGGCCCCCCGTCATGTACGAAATAAAAACTCCGCACAGTTCGGCACACCGGCGTCATCGCAACCTCGTGCGGAAAGCAAGGGAGGCTCTACCGCGAGCGAATCACTCCAAACCCTAGCTCAAGCTTCCAGCAACACAAACTTCAGTGCCGAGATCGCCTGTACCAGAAGGTCTACCTGCAGCAGGTCTACCTGTGAGCGTCAGCACGTGCTACGTTGTGGCATTCACTACTAGGGCAGAAGCGATGTGATAGCAGCATTAATCGAATAAACAGTTCATCCACTGCGGTTGTTCTTCTTGTTGAAACACATCGCAAGTGTGCTGAGCTACTAATCGTGCCTACATAAACTCGTGTATTTCGTGCAACAGTGTAATATTTCTTTTATTTGGTATTTAAGAGATGTTGTCGCGTTTAATTGGCGCCGGCTACTCCTTTTCACATAGGGATTTAAAAGAAAGAATAAATCATAATAAAAATAGAGAAATCATGACACAAATTCCGGTAAGATAAGTACACTAATGTCACACTATAACTCAAAGAAAACCCAAAATCATAAAAACATAAAGTCCAGTCACATTAGTGCACTAAAGTAAACACGAAGTCCGGTCACTTAGCTAGACTAAAATAGGAGCACATAAGAGATCACGCGTAAATTCTTA
Source organism: Dermacentor variabilis (assembly GCF_050947875.1). Lineage (NCBI taxonomy): Eukaryota > Metazoa > Arthropoda > Arachnida > Ixodida > Ixodidae > Dermacentor > Dermacentor variabilis. Next base: position 64,545,351 of record NC_134571.1, on the reverse strand, counting down.
TGAAGTTGCAAAAAACCAGGCATTGGATTGGCCAAAGTTGGGTAAAAGAAAAACAAAAAAAACAGTGTAATCTTTAAAGAGTTGCTGCTTCGTTCACGTAAGTTATTACATTAATCAACGATGAAAAAAAGAACTCAAATACTTGTCGAACTTATACCTGAGGCTAGTTATCGCTACTTTATTATCTTGCAGATTTCTTAGTCAGTGGCGTTGGTATTTCATGATTCGTATAGCGCGCAGCCAGATGGCCTATTTTCCGAGTAAGCAATCGTGTCATAAACAAGACGAAGACAATGAGCGAATAATGAGGGTATGCTATTCAGATTCTGGCACAATTTTTAAGAAAATTTAAAAAATTTTAGAAGAAACACCATTAATGCATCGTAACAATTGGTACGGTGAGTATACGGAACTCGGAAATAGTGCTCAGATAGTATTTTTTTTAAACGTTATTGAAGTTCGTCGGTTGTTTTTTCTAACAGAAAGAGGAAGATGTGTTGCTGCCGAGGCTAATCAGGCACAAGAGCGGCTATCGTGGAAATTTTTTATGGCTTCAAGGACAACATCAGCAGCGATCGCTGATGCCCGTGAGCGGCGCGACGGCACCAAGCACTGTCGTTCAACTGGCACCGTAACGGAGGCAGCAACGGGGAAGTGCAACCGTGGCAAGAGCCGCCATTATCGCAGCATGGCTTCGGAACCAGTGAGCCTATCAGCCAGCCTGGTGCCACCAGGGTCTCCTACATTCGACCACCAACAATCGTCCTGGACGCGACGAGGAAAGCAGAGAACACGTTGGATGAAGCAAACTGCGCGGAAAAGGTGAGAGTGGAACATCAGATTGACCACATGAAGGAGAGAACATCGACCTGCTCCCTTAGCGAAGAAGAAGACACTGAATGTATTGACGATACAGATTCTCTCACTCGTGTGGCATATAAAAAAGACCGTTCGAAGGAATTCCTGTGGCATTCCGACCCATTGAAGAAATGAAGACATTTTGGAGAGAGAACTCAAATGTTGTAGCCTCAGAAATCGTTGCGCTTGCGAAAGAGAAAGTAGGTTCTTTCCGAGTGAACAAAGACGGAAGTTTCTCGGTCACTGTGAGTTCACTCGCCTCAGCCAAGAGTTTGTTGTCATGTGTACAGATGGCTGACTTGCTGGTGAAGCCATCTATTCCAGAGTCCTACATACAAAATTTTGGCAAAATCAGAAACGTACCTCTTGAACACACAGAACAAGTAACAGAATATTTAAGAGAGGCAGGAGTGACATCAGCTTGACAACAGACCCGTTACATACGTCAAGAAGAGGGCACCATAGAATCACGCCCTGTGAGAAGTGCAATTTTGCAATTTCGCTATGACCGACCAATCTCAGAGGGAGTTTATCTTGGCTTCACTAGCCATACAGTCGAGGAATACCTGGGGACAGCCAGACACTGCCACAACTGCCAGAGATTTGGTCACTTAGCGAAAAACTGCCGAGGAACAAGGTGCTGCAAAATATGTGCAGAAGACCATCATCACAGAGACTTCAAGTCTATAAGACAACCTAAGTGTGCGAATTACAACGGGGCCCACACTGCATCACTTTCTGGATGCCCGCAGAACAAAGCCGCCTCTCGTCAATACCCACACGACATTATCTATGGTCGCACACAACAGCGTGGTGTACCGGAACCAGACATAAAATACGATCAGCCCAGCGCAACCACCTCCACCGCAAGCGCATAAGCATCACGACACTTTTATGCAATGCGCAAAAGTTGCAAGGGGACCACAACACCGATGGCAAAGTTTTTGCGACATCACCAAGTCCACATCGTGCTCGACAAGAAGTTCAGGAAACATCTCTTCAGAAGAGCAACTACATGGCTAACATGCGACAGAATACGAGCACATCGTGACAATTAAGTGTAACGATACAGCCGAACTCCTCTGCTTCTATTGCTAAACTTGTCATAACAATGTTTTTATGTGTTTTAAAAGCCCTACGTGCCGCGCTCCCACAGGCTAATAAGCTCCCGGAGTTCAAGGTCGTGTTGTCGATGGAACAAGGGATATTTCAAAACGCTACATAAGCCACTGCGCAGGCGGCTCGTGAATAATTGCTATCGAAATGTCACCATATTCCAGTGGAACGTGAATGCTCTTCGCTTATAGTGTCCAGATTTTAGAAAGCTTGTGGTTCAGTTCTCCTTTCCAGCGTTACGTATTACAGAGACCGGTATAGACAAAGCTTTTAAACTAGCTAACTACGTTGTTTATACGTCCTCTCGATCTTCAGGACTAAGCAGAGCGATAATCTGCGTTCGAAGAGACTTGCTGTAAGCCTTATTAAGTGCCGCAGCGTAAGATATGCCAGAATACGTACGATGTGAAGTTTGGTTTGGCCGAGTAAATATCACTGTAGTCTGTTTTTATCTACAGCCCTCTACAAATATTTCACTTTCCACATTGACGGACCTTTTTCAGAAATACACAAAACATGTAATATTTTGCTGGTATTTCAATGCGCACAATGTCATACGGGTAAGCGCCTACTGTTACCGTTGTGTAAATGACCTAGAAAGGGCAATTGAGAAAAGGGGTCTGTGTTTGTCAAATGACGGCTCAGGGACGTTCCTACGGGGATTTAATTATTCCAGCTGCCTGGACCTCACGTTTTGCTCAAACAATACTGCATGTGGAGCAACATGTAGAACAGACATTGAAACAAGGAGTAGCGATCATTTTTCTATTCTAATACAGCATTGCAGACTACGATTTTCGACTTATCGGCGCTGTGCGCAGATAATAAATTGGCAGGCATTTCGATATCACATTACAAGTCAAGATGATGCCGTTAGTGATACAGTCTATTATCGCATCTAGAAGAGAAACCTTTGTTCAAAGTTTGTTGAGATTCCTGAAGGTTACGCTAGTGTAGACTCTGAATACGAAAGGCTCAGAGCTACATGCCGCAGAGCTGAAAGAAAATACCGACGCACACGCCTTATTGAAAATTAACGAGAATGTCGAAAGATGTATGATCGTATGGGTCGACAGCTGGAGCGCACAGGTACAAAGCGCTGGCGTGAATTCTGTACTTCACTTACTCCTTTTACACTTCAATAAAAATTAATGAATGTTTTGCGCTCTTTGCATGGGCCAGTAACGCACCAACAACCATTCAGAGCTCTCGCTTTAGTCCAGAAATACCGGGAACGGCCATTGCAAACAATTTCCGTCACCATATTACACGCCCAAGTGCAGCAGTAAACACGCCTGAATACAGTAACTCTGTCGACGAAGTAAAAGCATCGATCAATTTTTCTATCAATAGCCATCATACTGAGCTAGATCAACCGTTTCGATTAGAAGAATTAAACAGCGCACTTGTATCGTGCCGCCACAGCACAGCGGCTGCACCTGACGGGGTCACATATGCTGCACTGAAAAACATGGGTCCTATGGCCACAAAAACTTTGTTAAAATTACTGAACGATGCGTGGATATTGGAATGTCTTCCTCCTTCCTGGAAAATTGCACGAGTGGTTCCGATACTAAAACCGGGTAAAACTCTTTTATCACTAAATTCTTTCCACCCTGTCAGTCTGGCAAGTTGCCTATGTAAACTTATGGAAAAGATGATAGACGCTAAGCTGCAGTGGTGGACAATGCACCAACGCACTACCCGAAAATATGGCGGGCTTCCGCAGGCGCCGGTGTACGATGGATGCTATTTTAGATCATGTTACACACGTAGATCATGAGAGGAGCTGGGGATGAATCACCATTGCAGTGTTTCTAGACATAAAGGGTACATTTGACACAGCCAGCCATACTCACGTACTACTTGGGTCAATTCATTTCGGCATAGTTGGCCAAACACTGAGATGGATTGCGGATTTCTGAAGAGACAGGAAATTTTTTATTGAATCTACTGATCGCAAGAACACAGATCATAAAGTGAATGAAGGTGTTCCGCAAGGTAGTGTACTCAGTCCATTTCTCTTTAATTGTGGTATGGCTGAATTGCCCCATATCATGCCTGCTAACTTAAATTATTCACTATATGCAGACTACTTATGCTTACGGGCATCTGAATCGAGTACCCAAGCCGTTCAGGAAAAGCTACAAGCTGCATGGCCTAACACTAATTAATTATTTTTTTCAAAAGCAGAGTTGATTATTTCACATGAGGAAACTGCTGTACTTACTTTTACAAGGAAATGCCTCAAAAGATTCCAGCTCGGGCTAGACTCTCAGCGTCTGCAACTTATGCGACAGCAGAAGTTCTTGGGTATTGTCATAGAGAGACGGCTATCATGGGCTCCCCAAATAAAATAATTCGAGGAGAAAGTCAACTCCCTAACCAACACTCTTCGTCGATTCGCTGGAGTGAGATGGTGTAGTTCGACCTCTTCCTTATTACACATGCACTCGTCAATCATTAGACAAAGAATAGCATACTCTGCTCCTGTGCCAAACGCAATATCCTGTAATCTAGAGGAAACAGTTCAAAGGTCGCTGGCCAGAAGCCTTCGCATATGTCTTGGTGTTTAACGTGCATCTACGAGTGTTTTGGTAATATCCGAGTCCCGCCAACCAACTTTTCATGCACTAAATGTACGGAAAACAACACGCTAATCATCCATTATGCCGATACCTTTAGGATAGAACCGCTGCACGCATACATGAAGAAATACGATGGTGCGAAAATTTACTGCCTGCTTACGAATACTAGCCTACTTGCGGAACTCATCCCCCATGGCGATTAGCAATTCAGAAATGGTCGCTTGAATTCCTGGAGTAGGTCGCAAATTTGATATGCCCGTAGTTGCGATAAAGCAATTAACTTTATCCCATCTTTACACTAAGTATGTACATCACATTCACGTGTATACCGATGGATCATGCTGGAAACAAAGTTCTGCATCTGCATTTTTATACCCATCCACGAAGAGAAGCTGATAAGCTTTGCCAATTTACAACATCCACAACATTAGAACTTTATATAATACTTTCTGCTTTACGTTACATATGTCAGCAGGGCGAACCACTTCGCTGGGCAATTCTTAGGGACTCACAAACCTCATTGCTATGCTTAAATGGAATCAGCTTAAGAAAAGCAAACCGCACATTGACATACAAAATACAGAAGACGTACGCCATAGCGAAAGATCTACGACACGGCATAACTTTCAATTGGATGCGAAGTGACTGTGAAATCTTAGGAAATGTAACAGCTGATCACATGGCACGTGCAGCACATAAAGAGAATGAATTATCCCTACTTCCTCTAGCGGCGAGTGATGTGCGATGTCTATTCAACAATCTATGTGATAGATTGTCCAAGGAAACTTGGTTCATAAATGATACGCCGAACTCTCACTTATATAGTAAAGATCCTGGAATAGAATCTAATATTCCGTTTAAGATTAGTCGATTTGTTTAAACAACAGTTCATAGGCTTCGACTAGGCACTGCCTATACTAACAGTTTCCTGTATAGGATCAGAAAAACTAACAGTACCAGATGCTCATGTGAAGAGGCTGAAGAAGACATAGAACACTCTCTTCTACATTGTGAAAATGACGATGCTCCCCGCAAGAAGCTCTCGAAAAAACAAGTCTTGGATCAACAGCCACTATCCTCAGGAAAAATTTTGGGGGTCCATGGCCAACAGAAAAGCTTCAAACCATCGCTGCGCGCGCCTTAGTACAATTTTTGGAGGAATCATCAATATCACAAATATACTAAGTCATACAATAGTTAATTCTCGGATTGTTATTATTAACGGGCACTCTTAATTGCATGTTCATTGTGTCTTCGTGCTCATGTAGCATTTTTATTCGTTGCATTTTAGAGTGCGGCATTCAAGTACCAGCATCTTCTGCGTGAACATCTTGGTTTTGTGAACAGTTATCCTGTGCGTACTCATGTGTTGCGTGTGAACACTTCGGTTTATTATTTATGCCATGTGAACTTTTCTGTTGCGTGAACATTTGTTTGTATTGCAGCACTGAGGCTTAGTACGTGAATGTTCGTTCATGTGTTTATTTGTGCAGCTTGGTGACTGTTGATGACTTTCCGACGATAACTATCACGTAAGCGGAGTAGCCGGCACCACACATAGGCACCAACCTCTCCTTATATACATTTAATTTTAAAAAATTCATAGGTGTTTTTGGTATTTCTGGTAGTAGGTATATCGAAGGCTTCTTGCCCGCAAGTCCTCTAATTATTTTCTTATGCTACCTTTTACGCGGACACGTGGAAACGACGGCCGAAAAACTTCTTGTCATTCGTAATTTGTCACTGCCAAGGTAGTTCTTGGCCTTAAGTGGCACTATTAGAAAATTACGCTGTTTTCACTAAGGCCAATAATGGAGTTTTCTAATATTTGCATGGCGGGCGTGAGGATATGACAATTAGAAAGGCCGTACCAACAAATTTTTCTGTTTTAGCTTTTACTGTCGTTTGAAGCGTTCCGCCGATAACTCGCGTACTTTTCTGTAGCAAGAATGACAATTTGGCAATGTTCAGCCTAATTTTTATAATATTATGTTATGCTCATGCTTTGTGATGAACTTTTGACAGCACAGCAAGTTGCTGATTGGAATATTTTACTGCTTGAGAAAGGACTACTTCATATGAACAAGAGAATTTGTACTAGCTCTGCCTTGTTTAAAAAAAATATGAACCGAGAATTGCAGGTACAAACTGATTTTTTTTGCACTCGGTTGACATGAAAGAGCAGTCCATCAAGAGGACAGAATGGCTGGATTTTCCTTATGACGTACAGATGGAAAAGTAGCGTAAGCCGACCACTCGCATGCCACATTTCGTAACAGAAAGCCTTTCTCCGTCTTTAACATTGACCGATAGCCTGCTGTTCTTGACGGGAACGAAATTGAGGTGTGTTCGCCCTTGCTAGAGAGTCCCAAATCGAGTTAAGAACAAAAAACAGCGTTTCGGAGTGGTATGCTTGAGCGAGAGAAACTTCTTGGAACCATCTTGAAAAAAAGTATAGTTGGGCAGTCATAACCAACAATTAAAGAAAACTTTCGAGCTTCCCCATTTCTTCATCCCCTAAACTCACTGTTACAACGTCAATAAGTAGCAATACTAGCTGACCAGCACGATATCATTTTGCTCTTCTTTGAATATTTTTTTTTTGGTTTCGAAAAGCAATCACGAAATAAAACGTTATTTTTGTGTCTATATGTGCTGGATGTCCTTGCCTTCCTGACACGCACAGCCATGATCAAAAGTATACGGACCTGGGATTGCGCGATAAAACCCACTTTCTTCTCTGTCTGGGAACTCAACAATAAATTAAACACTGCAGTCCAAACATTGCATTATTACTTTTCTATTGCGCTCGTCAGTTTCCGCTTATGCGTGTTGCTTACGAAGAAATTCAGTGTTTTTTTTTTTTTTGGCGACCCTCTGGTCCGTATACTTTTGCTCACGGGTGCACATGCTTACACTAATAATGCAGACAGTCGTAGTTCTCATGCAAAATGAAGAAAATTTTCATAATGTAGCACTCTCTCATGCATTCGAAAGACATACATTTGACAGAAACCTGGAGGGGGCTTCTGTAACAAGCCACCATGTTATTACAACGCTCATGTTTGCAATTACAAGCGCTTCTTGTTAAGCAATCCAAGAATAATGGGAGACGGTGTCTAGCTAATATTATTGTGGAAAAGGAAGCATTCGGAACCGAAAGGCTTGATGTTTTCTCCAGACCAAAGACAGTGTCAGGTCACGTACTCGCATACTCATGTTTCTGCTGGGCTGCATACGTACACATATGGGGACGTCACAGAAACCTTCGAAACACGGAAAAACTCTCATTTTTCATTTACTATGCGGGTAGTCGTCTGTCCCAGCAATATGTAGCAAACATAGATGATTGTTGACACAGTATATGTTATGCAGTGCAATGTTTGGAGGCCATGAGTGGGGATTTTTATGGTATACGTGCATTACATGTTTAAATGTCCATTGGTGATGAGAACATGGTGACCGTCAGTCTCAGCAAATTATACCAAACATGGAAGATTGTTGACGCTGTACAACTGCAGACGCTGATGTAGAGTAACTTATATATGCAACGAGGGGAACTTTTGTTAGCACCCATGCGCTAAACGTTCAGAAGAACACTTATTATGAGAAGCGACGGGTGTTCTTTTTGTAATGATGGTCAGCTGTTACTTTACACTCAAGAAAGTTCAACATACACGTGATGGGCGCCTCACAAAAGTACTTCTAGCGGAAAGCATCAAAGCCTGTGCAGGGGTTTTGCGTCACTTTGTGGGTAGATGATCACTACTTCTTGAGGGAAAATGTGTTACAAGAACCAAGAACAGAGACAAGCACACATTGGCAAGGTCTCCGTGGGCCGATCAGAATAACACTCTCATGGTCCAAAAACATTGTTACGCCCAAAATGGGAAAATCATAAGCATTTTTGATGCTTATATTTTCCTTTATACAAACCAGGCTAGCGAACCCCACCCGGTATATAATTTATGTTGGGAAAATTGCACGAAGAAAAATGCGGTCCTAATACATTACGCATGAATGCGGTGCAGGCTCCTCTATGTGCGCCTTAAGCTTACAATATAGCCAAGCTACTGCATACGTCGTTTTTTTCTTCTTTTGTGTTTGATTCATGTGGGGGGGGGCGAAATGAAAGACGACATATGCAGAAAGTTAGTGCAATAATAGTAACTGAACTTTTCCATATACAGTATGATACAAGTTTCCGACGTTTACATCATTCACCGGGCATACTGTCCTTATATGAACTCCGGAAACGCTGATCAAACATCGGCGCGTTATAAGCTAGACAAGATAGATGCAAAGACGAGAAAGTATTAGTCTAGACGACGTGGCATGGATACGCTGTTCTATAATTCACGATGGCAGAACCCTTCAAGAATACGGGGCAACATAGGATAGTAATGTATGTAACTGAGAAGTGGCTGGTATAGCTAATAGGATAAAGCCGCGCTTTTGCTTGATTTCTCGGTGGTGGCAAGCAATGAATAGGGATGGCGAAATTAGTTATCAGAGCCATGGAACCCCACTCCATCCACACGTGAGTTACCTTACCCACCCTTCCCAAAGTACTATAGATATTCTGCTTGCTGCGGTTGAGTCGCCTAAGACACGTAAGTCTGTATAAATAAAATATTCCTTTTAGTAGATTTTATTCTATTCCTTTCGTATCATCCATTGTTATCAACCAGCCGATCACGGTGATAGCATGGGCATAGCATCGCTGGAACCACTGAATCATAAGCGAAATGAGGAATAGAACTTTTATAGAATCATTCTAAGTACTAACCTGGTCCTATTTTGAATATTTTCAGACACAGTGACATTTTAAAATGATACACATTTTTCCTTCATCGGTCTCTAGGAGCTTTCTGTTGCATTTATCTTTAACCCCTCTAAAAATAACGAAGCAATTTCATTATCCACTGACCTCCACAAAGAAAAATACCAAAAAGTCAAATAGTTTGAAGTCTTTCAGTTTATGCGAGTCTCACTCATACAGAGTTCATTTGTGTGTACAGATTGCCATACGTTGCAGGAACCTGCTTAGTTGCATGACGTTAAGCAAGTTCAACCTGCTGAAACCAATGCTTCACATTATCCTGAAGCATGTGGCCAGTATACTATAGTTATCACTCCTAGTTAGCACTTAAGACAAGTTAAGGCACAAAAAAGCATCTTATGTTTCTTAAAACAACTATCTCTCAAATCACATCATTTTTTTCAGCCAGAACTGCCAGCAGAACGGGTGTCATTTCATCTTTTTGTCTGAATGAAAAATGGTGTCCAGAAACTGAAGTAAATTTATTTTATAGAATAATTTACGAGATATCCGTCAAACAAAACGTGCTTATCCACATGTTCACAATAATATAGCTCATATTCGCGCATACAACTTGGTACACCCAATTGGTACTGCAACCTTCAGAAATCATTCATCTTCAGTCGTCCTACTATGGGCACTCTTATCTACAGCGGGTCCCTTCTATTTGTTCCCTCTTGGTCCATACAAATACGTTGATTCGCGCTTGCTGACCTCTAGCCTTTTTCCGAAAAATAATTTTCTAATTTGCGTGTAGGTGTGTGTTGTGGGGCGAGGGAGGTGTGCGCGGACGCGTACGTGTCCCTAATGTTAATCATAGCTTAAGGCTATGCCAGAGCACTATAGGCCGAAGACAATACAAGAAAGTTGCCAGTTACGTTAAGGAGCAGGTCAGAATATTTTTGTATTATAATTTTTTTAATGGCAAAGTATTAGTTGGGGGCTCAAAAAGGCTCCCAATGCGGCGACAGTTGTAGAGCGTTGAAGGGAATGCCGCATTCGGCACTATTTCGTCTACAAGCTATTACGAAATATTTGTTGGCGTAATAAAAACGCGCAATATTTCAAAAGCTGGGAAAGCAGTAAGATTATGGTAATATTCAAATCTGGTGACTGTACAGACCCTCCAAGTTATCGCCCTCTCATTATAATCTGTATCGCCTGTAAGCTCTTGGATCTATAATTTATTGTCACGTCACATTACACCTTCACGGTAATTCCTTTCTTTATTAACTAGCGTGGTTTCCGAGCAGCTTAATGATCTGAAACATTTTTCCAGATTTCTACTGAATTACATTTACACCTAAGGATATCTAACATAAAGTTATTTATCACTGTTCACGGCAGGGGCGTCAGCGTAAGCAGGCGTTTGGTGTGTTAATTGCGACACCTTGGACCTGGGTACGGTAGGGTTGGCCCCTCCCGCGGCTAGCCGTGCGTGGCTTTGCCGTGTCCCTGGAAAAAATGATCCTGGGGGCTGAGCCAATGCCGCGTGTTTGGACATTTATGGCCTTTCAGAGAGGCAACACAACTCTTTGGCCTCCACTTTACGTAGTCGGCGCCCCCGGACTGACTCACTCCGGAGAAATCGGGAGTCACGTTTTCCTGTCCCCCTCTCCACATTTTTTTTTCTCTTTCATTGTATCTTCTTGTTTTCTTATTCGCTTTTTATAACTTTCGAGTTTCCGGGCGGCAGGGGTTAACCTTGTGTGACTAACCAATCTTGGTTATGCTGTATTTGGTTATAGCAACGACGTATTGCTGGCGTTGGCAGTACTTCTTTTGCAGGAACTCCTGTCACGTCCCCGCGTAGGGCTCGTTGGTGGGTTGTTGGCACTGCTGCCGAATAATTAACACTTGCTATGGCTATGGCACCTCCAACTGTGTCAGATCGGCCTCTGAAAAGAGGCCGCACCAGTGTAAATAGTCAACTTTTTTGTTAAACTCGGCAACCTGATCAAGTACCATGTCATGCACTGTGAGAAAGCTGAAACTAAAGCCGGTATAATTTCCCCATTTCTTGTCTCGAAATGCCTGAAAGAGGCCGTTGGCACAGGCTCCAAAGCTACAAAGAGGGCAATCGGAGACGTACTGCTAGAAGTACGTGACAAAGCTCAGCCTAGCAAACTAAGCGATGTTGTGAGTTTTGGGGACATCCCAGTAACAGTCGCTCCACACCGTACTATGAACACCGCCGAAAGTGCGGTCTCACTAGTTGACCTAATGAATCTGAGTGATTCCCAACTTTTGGAACTATGGAGAAAGGAGAACGTCATCAATGTTCAAAGGATTAAAATCAGACGCAATGACGAAGAAATACCCACCAAACATCTGATACTCAATTTCGGCAGCAGCACACCTCCAGGAACAGGTCAGATGGGTAACTAGTGGTCAGAGTATGGCTATAAGCACCAAATCCGAGGCGCTGCTTTAAGTGCCCGAAGTTTGGACACGGGCCCCAGTGTTGCCGAGGTCCGCTGACTTGTGCAAAATGTGCTGCAAACGACCATGGTTCCGACAATTGCGAAAAAAAAACACTCCACCATCCCAACTGTGAAGGAGACGACCCGAAATACTCTCGGTCCTGTCCCACCTGAAATAAAGAAAAAGAAATCATAAACATCAAAGTTAATCAACCCATAACGTTTCGGGAAACATGCAAACATGTGTCGCGGTTTCCACTCACAAGTTACAACGATGTGGCACGTCAGGGGGTGGTGTCAAAAGAGTATTTCGAGCCCCTTCAAGCTACGTCTAGTGAGTCGATGGTCGCACCTTCTGCCCCCACGACGGGTGTAGCGAAAGCTGCCCTGGCCTCCAAGAAGCCAGGCAAGCAAGCCTTCAGGCTACCATTCCTGAAGGCCCTACCTTACCCAGGAGGTAAGGTAGGGACAGGAAAAGGCGACTCCCGATTTCTCCGGAGTGAGTCAGTCCGGGGGCGCCGACTACGAAGCCTCCCATAGTCCAACTCGTCGGCAGGGACAGCCAAGATCCAGCACCTCAAGCGAGGGGATGGACACAAGCCCAAGCTCATCGCTGTCATTAGTAATGAGGGAACGGCGTGACTCTCTTGAGTGCGGCAGGAAACAAATTCCTATAACAGAGCCGAAAGTAGGTCCTACCACCTAAAAGCAGAACTTTTGACTTCAACACAGAATACATTTTCTTTCTCAAATGAATTCGCTACACAAATAATTCATCAGAACTATTGTGGCACTCTACACAATCTAGATGACATCAGAGAGATAATGCACGAGTTCACTCCACGGCTGTTCTGTGTCCATGAAACACACCTGAAATCGCCGTAGACAAACTTCTTAAGCCAATATACAGTACTCCTTAAAAACCGTGATGACTGTCACATTGCATCAGGTGAGGTGACAATAGCTTAGAGCTCGGTTGCTTGCCAGCATCTACGTCTTCAAACAACACGAGAAGCAGTAGCTGTTACGGCTATTCTATTTGACATATTTTCGACGGTATGCTTTTTGCATATCCCACCCAACTACAGCTCGCAGTATCGAGAATTTGGGTCACTTGTTAATCAGCTCCTCGAACCGTACGTCTTGACAGGTGATCGAACTGCCCATAATAGGCTCTGAGGCATCCCTCGTTGTGACGCAAGAGGTCGTATAATTGAAAAGTTTCTTCTGTGTTCTGGTGCGGCTCTGCAGAATAAAAAGGAACCCGCCTTTATAACGCCACACATCAGCCATATTCTTCAGTAGACTTAACCATAGCCTCTCCAACTCTAATGTCATACCTTGATGGAAGGTTATAAAAGATTCTTATTGAAGTAACCACTACCATCTTATATTAAATTTAACGAAACAAGCTGGCTGCCCTCCACAGGCTCCTCGATGGAAAATTGACTCGTGGAATCGGGAACTCTTTCAAAAGATTACGTAAAAACAGCGGGATGATTTGATTTATTTTAATATCGATAACGCTGTGGAATATTTTAGAGGCTTTATTAATGACGCCGCCGAAAATGCACAAAAGAAACTAACGGACTTGCTAATAAACGTCGTATACCTTGATGAAACGAGGAATGTAAAGAGGCGCAGAATAAACGCAATAAAGGTCGCGGCCTGTTTCGCTGCTCTCGAACAGGGGAGAATCTCAGTAATTTCAAGCAAGCAAAGTTACAAGGCAGGATACCACGTGGAGGTGCTAAGCGAGACAATTGGCAAAAATGCGTATGTAATATCAATTCTTTCAAGAATGAGAGTAAGGTTTGGGACAGGGTAAATAAATTAAAAGGCCGAGAAACACAGCTGCTTCCCTCAGTAAAAACTCAAGGCGACAGCCTGAAAGATTAGGCAGATCTCCAGGACGAGCATTTACAAAGTATTTCCAGGACATCGCAGTATGCGCCAACTTTCTTAAAGTTGAAGGAACGCGCAGAGCGAAAGCGCTTTGAACGAAAGTGCACAACAGATGAGCCTTACAACTAACCATTTAGTCTCGCTTAAATAAAGGCTTCTCTGAGTTCTTGCAGCAACTGAGCGCCACGTGATGGCCGCATAACGTATGAAATGATCAAGCACCTGCACTCAGAAATGTTAAACCCATTTCTGTCAATTTACAAAAGCAAGTGGGTATCTTGGCATATTCCATCCTCGTGGAAAGAAGCGGTCATCCGAATTTTTAAACAAGGCAATGACCCTGCATTAGCCAGCAGTTAGAGGCCAATAGCACCAACAAGTTACATGTGCAAGCTATATGAAAAAAATAGTAAGCAGACGTCTAATCTGTCTCCTGGAAAGCAACTGTCCAGTTTACCCCCTTCAATTTGTTTTCAGGGAAGGTACGTCAGCAATATACCCCTTGTTAGCATTGCGGCAAATATTAGAGATGCTTATAGAGATAAACAATTAGTTATCTCCGTATTTCTCGGCTTGGAGAAAGCCTATGACACAACACGGTGATTCGGAATCCAATGGGTATCCATGGTAACATGTTAAACATGATAGAATACTTGTCTAACCGCATGTTCCGCGTTAGAGTGGGCAATGCCCTATCCAGACGTTTCACTCAACAGACCAGTGTTCCACAAGAGGGCGTGCTTAGTTGAACCCTTCATATTGTTAAAATGAATTCCCTTCACAAAGTCATTCCCTCCTCCATGTTTTATTCAATATATGTCGCTGATGTGCAGCTAGGATTCCAGTCTTGTAACCTTGCAGTCTGCGAGCTCCAAATCAAGCTCGGACGGAGCAAAGTGTCAAAATTGGCAAATGAATATGGTTTGAAGCTAAACCCTATCAAAAGCTGCTATGTACTTTTCTCTAGAAAGAGACCTTATACAAGATCCTGATATTATGCTGCACGAACAACACATACCACTCAACACTGAACATAAATTTTTATGCATTATACTCGACTCAAAACTAACATTCATTGCTCACGTCAAGTAGCTCAAACCTAAATGCCCAAAAACAATGAACATCCTGTAAATCCTGCGACACACAACACGAGGTAACGACAGGAAATGCCTCATGAACTTCTACAGGAGCCTTATATGATCGCGGTTAGACTACAGCGCCGTAGTGCATCACTCTGCTACCCCCAGTGCACTCAAGATACTAGACCCTCTGCATCATCTTGGTATCCGCCTTGCCACCGATGCCTTCAGGACAAGTCCAAACCCTTTATTGCGAATCTAACGAATGGTCGTTTGATCTGCAATGGTCATATTCTACTTTTAGTTATTTTCTGAAACTACGTACTGACGAACGCCATCCTTTTATATCCCAGCATAAACGATATGACCTCTGCCACGTTCTTTCATAACAAAACTGCAGCGAGAGAGCCATTTTCACTCCGTGTAAGGCGGCTGAACGCGGATAACCACGTTCCGATTCTTGAAAATCGCCTAATGGCTCCTGCTAAGCCGTTTCCGCCGTGGTTGTGGTATATCATTTACTATGACACGTCACTTGTGGAGGTAACGGAGCACGCTTCAAAGGCCCACATTGATATGCCTATTCTAGAATTACAATTTAAATACTCGGGCCCAGAATACTGCACAGATGCGTCCAAATCGCACGCCGGCGTGTCGTATGCAGCCGTCGGCCCTTCGTATTCGGAGTCCAATCTTCTTCACCCTCACACAAGCATCTTTACAGAATAAGCGTATCCACTATGGTCCGCTGCGAAACACATCAAGCACTTAAAACTACATAAGGCGGTCATATACACAGACTCGTTAAGCGTCGTAGACTTTATGTCATGCTAGAAAATACAGAAATTCAGTTTTGCAGTTCTCTTCTCTCTCCTATGTACTGTTTAAGCCCCTGACCAGCATGTAACGGTAAGCGGGGTGCCTTTGCATAGAATCAGTGACGGTAATGTGCTGGCACACCAAACTGCCACTCCCTTAGATACGGAAGCTTGCATCATGTCCATAGCTGTTCCTGTCGTAAACCTAAAGACATACTTGCGGAAAAACTGAGAGCCTACTGGCAGCATAAGTGGGACGCTTAAATCCTTAATAAACTCTCCGTAGTCAACCCAGAGATAAAGAGAGAGAGAGAGAGAGAGAGAGGGGGGCTCTTATTAGAAAAACAGAGAATTCTGCCGGCGCCTATATAACCGCTGGCATGCTCCTCTGTGTAGGGATGGGGAATGGGATTAAATGATTCCAGAGGAGAGTGGGGGAAAAAGAGGATAAAAATAAATATGAAATGTCCGAGCGGACCTGATACTAATATTTATAGGTGACATAGCGGGTAAATTTAGGCTTTTGTATATGAAGTGTGCGATCTTCAAAGCTTTCCTATTAGACCAATTTCTGACAGGTATTCGAATAATAAATCCAAAACCCGTCGCTGTTTTGAAGGGCTGGGCGTTGAACCTAAGATACTCGGCAACTTTAACGGTTCGTGGCAAATCAAGTCCATTTGCGTCTCAAGAAATTGTCTCTCGTCGCGTACGCGGGGCATTCTAGTAATATGTACTCCATTGTCTCAAAGTTCCGACAGTTATCACAGTATGGGTTAGTGGTAAGCCCTGTAGGGTACAGATAATTGTTCGTGTATGCCAGGTTCAGTCGAAGACGATGGCACAATGTCTCTGAGTGTCGAGAAAGTGGTCGTGGAATTTTCGGTCTCATTTCTGGCTGAATGCAACGCAGGAAGTTACCTTGGTGAAGAGGCAGATTCCAGATGCGCTCTTTTTCTTGATATGCATATTTTGTTGCAATATTTGAAGCGTCGGCTTTTCTAAAAAGCCGACGCTTCAAATATCGCAAAACACAACCCACAATTCACACAATTCAACCCTCAATTAGGGTATTTGCCATCACTGACCAAGACGAAGTGATCTCCTTAATGTGCCGGCTCAGAATCGGACACAATTAGGGTGCACAGTTTATAACGGCGGAGCTGTTTAAGCTTTCGTTCCGCCGTTGGACCTTGCAAGATAACTACACCCAGCTGTGCGCCGCCTCGCGTTGTCTAGCAACAACCTGTGAGAGTACCGACCCACGTAACCTCTTCGCACCCCACGCACGTAGGGTGGAGTCGTGGCGTCACAGGTGTGTAAAAGCTCTGGCCGGCACGGCGACACACCTCTTGCCTTCTCTACTCCGTGCTTACGTGCTGCTGCCATGCGAAGACCGAAGAAAGTCCGGATGCCCGAAGAAGAAGCGGCTTACCAGTAAGAGTGCCGTACTGCCAAGCGAGAAGCGATTCGTCACCGCCGAGCTGATCCGGAACATCGCGCCAAAGCTGCGGCTGAGAAGACGTGACGTGCAGTCGGGGATCCCGAGTTTTAGTCCAGGGAACGCGAGATTTGGCGCCTGAGCGCTCGACATCGCCGAGAAAGCGATCCCAGCCTGTGACTGCTCAAAAATTTCCAGCGTCAAGCCCTCCGACACACGGGGTGTGCGAGCAGCCGATTCCAGCGCGAATTTCTGGCCATACAGTTTTGTCACAGCTGTCGCATCTGTGACCTACAAGGAAGCTCGGCGCGCAGCTCAGCAGGACTACGACCGACGAAGGAGAGCCGATCCTGCTCATCGCACTGAGGCCGCCGCCGACAAACGCCGTCGCCGAGCCGAGGATCCCGCGTTTCGGACCAGAGACAACGAACGCTGCCGAATGAATGCTCGGCGCCGCCGGGAGTGGGCTCCGGGCCAACGCGTCACCGAGAACTTCCAACCGCAAGCCCATAAATCCATAGGAGATGCGAATGGCCGCTTCCAGCGTGAATTTCTCGGCATATAGTTCACGCAGAGCTGCCGCGTCTGGAATCGGCTCTGGTTCGACGTGACTCTCTCGTAGGTGAGCTCGGTGTGGAACTTTGAACAGAAGACCACTCTGCCTTGCAAGTGCTTCGCGAAGCCTTCCCTGACGCCATCGACCACGACGACGACCACGACGACGATTGGACAACTGGTACTGAATAATACATTATGATGCACGTACTGTGGCTTGTATGCGTTCGACTTGCTGGGGCTTGTGTGGCTCACCGGCCTAGCCGTGTGTGACCTCAGAAAAGCTTGGCGAAACTTCGCAAATCTTGGCGACACTTACTATGAGCATAGTTAAGCCATGCATAACCTCATAAGACTTAGCGAAACCTAGCAACGCTTGGTATGAGCTTAGCCAAGCCATGCATAACCTCGCAACACTTAGGAAAACCTAGCAACATTTAGTATGAAGCCAACCGAGCAATGTAAAAACTCGCAAAACTTAGCAAAACTTTGCAATACTTAGCAAAAGCGAGGACTGGCTCCGCTGTGCCCAAACCTTGCACCACTAATGCAAACTGCCCAGATTTTTTTTTTGTCTGGCGGCCTACAGCCAGTGTGTAGCAGATGTGGGTAGACACTCAGTGTTCAGCATGTCCTGTTGGAATGTCGCGAAGCATAAACCGAGAGAAAAAGCCACTCCCCTTTAGCATAAAGGCACTACACCTTGCAATGTTTACCCGCAGAGAAGTGTTATTTTACATGAAATCTGTTTTAGCCTTCTGAAATGACGTTGATACGCTCAATGTTTCCTGCCCAAGAAATTCGCAGCATGGCATCCTGCGAGAGGCCACAGTTGCGATGTCAACCTTTGTTATAGCACCTGCTACTGTACCAAGGGACCCGCTTAGTCTGTTGTACTGCTCGTCATCAACCGTAACTTGTCCATTTTTATACGTGTTACACTATCACAACCTTGTTGTACATCTTATACTCATAACATAGCCCACTTCATTCATTATCGTATTTATTAATTCCTATATATTTTAGGCAGTTTATAGCTCTGAGTTTTAGGCCTCTATACAGTCACGTCACATGAGCCACTAGTGCACTGTTTACTCATCATTACTGCCTTGGCGCTCTTTGGCCACATTTCGCCCTTGCGCCATCAAACACCGCATATTATCATCAACATCATCATCATTTTTATCTGTTTTTGTTCGATTTCTGCAATCATCTCTCCACGATTCATCAATAATGTTAGGGCTACCCGAAATTCGCCTGTCAGTCACGTGACGTCACGAAAATCACCAGAACTCCCCATATTTTAGGACATGTACACATTACTTATGCGTGCTTAGATCGAACAAAAGAAAAAAATTATTTCCGATTCTACGCCTTTCTTGTCGTTGGCCCTCCGCTATTCGTCGAAATTTCTTGGGCTGCCCCCCTTTCCCTTGTCTTTCACATGATGTGACATACGCCGAAAAAAACTGAACTGTTTTCGGAATAGCTGGAGACTGCCCAGCTCCGAAAGTAACAGAAGATCGATGCCCGCCGATCTCTTTGGAACTGGCTACTCGGGGCTGCCAGGGAGAATGTATTTATTTCCGTATAGTAGCAAAATTTTTATGCTGCAGAATAACATCGTCGAGCCCTTTAGGCACGTATACGACATCACTGAGCCAACTCTTTTTCTCTGAGGATCTATTTTAGCAGCATTTTTAACCTTCCGTCGCACGCCACCGCGATTTTCGACGAGCCCTATCACGCTTAGCAAGGGAAGTGCGCAAATTGTACACACTGACACCACCCTCCTTATCTGGTTATCTACTTTCACTACGTGAGTGAGCTTTTATTCGTTCCAGCAAAACGCGATAAAATGCGCACCTGGCTAATCCCTCAACGCGACCGACGGTAGTTCCAGGGCGCGTTACAGGTTCCCGAGCCCACAGGAGTGTCATTGAACTTGGGCCCTTTCTGCACCATTATCAGGATCGGCCCACATGATGACTTTTTTTTTGTCAACATCTCGGGCACATTTTTTTTTTTGAAATCCTAGCCATAAACAGCTTCTCTGTAATGTTGAAGACTGGTGTGCCCAGTGATTCATGCATCTGAGCGTCTCCAAGTGCTAGATCATGCAAGTATGACGCAAGCGCACTAATGTCCCCTACCATTATACTTCAAACTCAATTAATCTTGAACAGGTCACATTCTACAAGTACCTTAGCGTTATCATCACCATTACATTGCACAGGGTTCAATTATACATTACAACTGTAGCTGATGCTTCTGAATCATTTGGATGTATCAGATGATCCCGCTATCTGTCGTCACTCCCCAGTTTACGAGCGTAATTTTGTTATAAGCACGACTATTACAGTACCCTAAGTGATATAAAAGCTACCTTGGAGTGTCCGCAATAACATCACGTCACAAAATTTCAGATCTTGGTCTTTTCCATAAGCTGTTCTACTATTCCCTGCGCCCAAGAGAAACAGTACTTCTTCCACCACATCGACCTTCGTGTCGTCTATTTATATATTTAAGCAAATAACGATTACATGGTTCGACTAACACTTTTAACCAGCCATTTCTTCAAGTTGCCATCCATGATTGGAATACCTTCCCTAATTCCAACCCTTTTCGTTTCCGGGAAGCATTTTCTAGGCTTCCATCCAGTCAAACACACCCTAGCAATTGAGATACTTTTTACTCGCCATATTTCTGTTGCTTGATACTAATGGCCGTAATCGCGTTGCCTCAATTACATGTCTTATTTCTTTTGTTTTGTTCTTAGGTTCATGTTACTTGTTTTTGTCCTGACGATATTTATTTTTTCGGCCACGGCAGCCGCATTTCGATGAGGGCGAAATGCGAGAACACCCGTGTCCTTAGATTTAGGTGCACGCTAAAGAACCCCAGGTGGTCGAAATTTCCGGAGTCTTCCACTACCGCGTGCCTCATAATCAGTAAGTGGTTGTAGCACGTAAAACCCCATAATTTAATTTTTTTAATATTTATTTCTTCATTGTATAACTGACATTGTCTATTTCTGATGATCTTACGTAATGCCCTACTAAAGGATAGCCTTTTTATTGAACCCTTAAGGATAAGTAAAAACCACGTCACAACCCGTCACATTTCTCAACATATAGACATGTGACTACCCGCTTGCGTGTCTTGATCTCAATGACCCGAATTCAGCTCTGTATGAATGAATAGCAATATTAGGAATCCAGCAGATTCATAGAATCGAGGGGCTCGATATTAATTCAGCGCCACACATTTCGGTAACAGCCAAGATATTTGTATCGCTCGTGTCTACAGGGCTACGGACCTTCTTCGCATTGAAACTTTCTTTTATTTCGTTAGAGTTTAGCGGGTTCATACGTAACACCTAGGGTTTTGCATATTCCTAGGGGTGTGTAGCGCAACCCCGACGAACGATAAAAGCACCGGCACGATACGAGCCCCCGAGATTGCACCACACTGCGTTCGTGTCGTGCACTTCCTTCGTCCAAGTTGCGCCACTCACCCCTAGGAATGTGTTCAGTCCCCAACTCGCCCAGCTCGTTGTGTTAATATGGTTTTGCAATAGTTTACGTGTTCCAACTCTTTAAAAAAAGCATTGAATATAAGGCAATTGTCTACCACCTAGTCTCTGTGCTTTACAGATACATCAGAGTACAATATACTATATACTATATGATTTCGTAAATTCCCTAAATTTGAAGGGTCAGATTGACGCCGTGTTTTTAGATTTTTCAAAAGCGTTCGACGTTGTTCCACATGATGATTTAGTAACTAAACTGCATGCTATTGGTATTGAAGACAACATTGTTCGCTGGATAGCATGTTACTTAGCTTCAAGGAAACAATACGTGGCCGTTAACGACTGCATCTCTGATACACTAGATGTACACTCAGGAGTACCACAAGGGTCGGTGCTCGGTCCATTGTTGTTTCTGATCTATATCAACGATATCTATTTTTCAGTGCAACCTCCTGTAAAGATCCGACTGTTTGCGGACGATTGTGTCGTTTATTCCAGCATAAATCAACACGCTGATCAAGTCAGACTAAATGATGCATTGCATTCAATCAGTGCATGGTGTGATAAATGGGGCTTGAAACTCAATACTTCGAAAACGGCAAGCATAACATTTAGTAACAAAAAAGAACCTTTACAATTTGCTTACACCATTAAAAATGCTTATGTTAAAAAAACTAACCAGGTGAAGTATTTGGGTGTTACACTCACAAGTAATTTAAGTTGGGAACCCCATATAGATAATATTTGCAGTAACGCACTGAAAAAGCTGGCATTTTTAAAACGAAAACTACGTCATGCGTCACCTGCTGTAAAGTTAACAGCATACAAAGCTCTCATTAGGCCAAAATTAGAATATGCGGACCTAATCTGGAGTCCGTATCAGCAATATTTAATTAAAAAAATAGAAAGGGTGCAGAACATGGCCTTGAGGTTCATCTATTCTACCTATTCGCGCTTTTCGAGCGTATCAGTTCTTCGCGATAAAGCGAAGGTGAAAAAACTCGATCAGCGCAGAATGGTATCCAGATTAAAATTTATCTATCAGCTTTACCATGGTCACTTTAACATACAGCGTGAACGTCACATAACGGAGCCGTCAATACGCTTTGCCCGTACACAACACAACAAAACAGTTAGGCAACCATTCAGTCACCTTAGCATGCATCAATATTCCCTGTTTCCTCATGCTATTTCATTGTGGAATAAATTGCCACAAGAAATAGTTAGCGCTAATACCACACAATCGTTCGTTCATCTTGTGAATGGTTTTTCTTTTGATTAATATCATGCACATAGGGAAAGCAATTGATTAATCATTGTCTGTGTTTTGTAATAAAATTAGGTGAAAATGCTGAATTGAGTGACCTGTTGTGTGTACGTCGTTTGTCAGTACTTGTTGTTGAGTTGCAAACTACAACTGTTGTTCCTATATCGTATTTATGCTGATAAGTCTAAATTTCAAAGGCTGATGTTCCTGTATATTATATTTTGTATATCTTTATTATTGCTCTGTATTCTATTTTTTTTTTTTATTTCCAGCCTTGTTTTGTTACTATTAATGTAACCACTCCTGCTTGGGCCCGAATAGGGCCTGCAGTATTTGTAAATAAATAAATAAATATCCGCGGCCACCTCCAATATGCGGCACGTATAGAAAGACGAAGACCTGGCGCTTCGGCGAAGGGCGCACGAGGTCCCTGACTAATCGTTTTTAGTTGGCCTAATTATGCCTTACCCTGTTTTCTCAGTTCCTGCTGTTTGTGCATCATGACACTGGCGGCTATATATATATATATATATATATATATATATATATATATACCGTTAATAGATTCGCCCCGGAGATTCTCTCAATATACCATAACCATGCTGCGTCATGGAACTTTACTGGAGTTTTTGAAAGTCGCCACTACTCTTTGTGTTTTGCTTGCCTTGTGTTTTCGGTTATCTCTATTTATGACATTGTCGTGCACTCAGCTCTTCTTCGTTTTTATTTTATGTTTGCCGGATTTGTAGTATTCGCAGTCCTTTCTTGCTGCCCGCCATGCACTGACAGCCAAGCCTAACGCGAGTTTGAAGGCCTAGCTGATTCCTCTACCTTTGCATTTTATCCGGGATATAGATATAAATATTTTTTTTGATGATTGCGAAGAAAATATATAGGATTAATGGTTTTGCTTTGGCGCTAAAGAATACTGTGCTATATAAGCCGGTTTGACTGGAGCTAGCAGTATCTCCTGAGCGAGCGGTGTTTGCACGAGAGTTTAGTATTCTCGGTTGCGCAACGTCCAACTCTTACGTAAGGTCTTGAATTACGTAGAGGCGAGTGCCCCCTCACGAGAAGCACATGCTGGTCTCACGTGCAGAATGCAGCCAGCAGAAGACTCAATATAAGCAAAACATCAATATAAGCAAAACAAGCGTGTTTAAATTCGTGTTATCTCGTTCTTTCATCTGCTTGCACCACTGTTTTCTGTGAGCAAGCAATAATGGTTGCATCTCACACGACGTCAATAAACCGGTGCTCTGCAATTCTGCACCGTTCTAACGCTGGCACCAGCCGTTGCTCTTCAACCGAAATGACGGGATCTCAATAGCTTTCATCGAAAAGGCTCATTAATATAATTTGTTTAGCTGTACTGCATATGCGGCTGCAGATATGATGAATTATTCATGTGAAAGTTGGAGGTGACTGTTGTAAATTACTAATTTTCAAAGTGGTGTTCCGGCTCCATTCCGCACATTTTGCTGAGCAGGTGTAATAACACCCAAGCATGCAAATTGCGGCCGTCAGCTAACGTTGAACTCCTCCTGTAGAAGAAAATCGACGTGCATTATCCACTTTCAACACTTGCGCGGACAATGTACAATAGCAGACAATTAAAGACGTTGAACGTCTTCCCAGTCCGGACTGTTATTTGTCAACGAGACGTGTTAATTGAGTAAATGGGTGTGAAACTTTGTAGCACTTACGAGAAAACAGGTGCGACAAACTTACCTTGTAAAATTTCTGTACTGCGTCTAGGAACATAAAACTCGCCATGCTGTGTCTCCGAATGGGGTCATTTCCAGTGCATAACAAAAGCTGGACTATATGTATGTATAATATTACCTTGCTATGAGACCTGCACTGGTGTCTATGCCATCTTTTGATATAGCATAAAGAACACCTGAATTTTTTTTGCTTTGTTTGTGTCTGATAATTGGTAATTCGCGTAAAATATTGAGATGTGTACTTATTTATCATTTTCTCTGGAACTTCATTTCACCCCCTAAGAACACATTTATCGCTAAGCGCAAGATGCGTCCGCCTAATTAGAACTGACAGGAATGTTATCGATTGTTCTATCTGCTGTCTCTTTTCACCAAGGCTTGTGTAATCTGGTTATATGCGCGACGCGAATTGTGTAATACTTCACGCATAACACGCGGGCACCAGCGTGTTATCCATAAGCCATAAACTATAAAGAGGGGAACGATATTATTTATGCTTAAGCAAGAACGGCCCCGTCATGGTGCTCAGCGTGGCTCAGAGGTGCTTACGCAGGTTAAGCTATATTATAAAAGAGAGCGTCTAAGCACGGTATATACTCTGGAAACTTCGATGACTCATGTATAAAAGCCGACGTGCTTGAGCCACTGATCAGGCTTCGATGACCGCCGACTGTGTTCGGCGCTATCGTAGTGCTTTGAGTGCAGCTTGCTTTTGCGGGCACAGGTTCGCCAAACAAAAAGTGAAGGTATTCACAGTTTTTCTGCTGTGTTTTTGCACCGTCGCTGCTAGGCGACAATATGCATGTCTCTTAAAAACAGTGCACTCGTAGCGCCGAGATCGTCTGCGGAAGTGGCCCTAAATAACGCGTACACCTGTGCCTGTAACAACAGAGCGAAAGACGAGCGACTATTCGTCACGACATCAACATCAGCATGTGAGTATTGCTACTATTAAAATGTAATCAGTATAGCTTGCTCAGATCTGAGCTCAACCATAAACTGCAGTATAAAGAGAGGAACGACATTATTTATGCATAAGCAAGAACAACGGTCCTGTGATGGTGCTCAGCGTGGCTCACAGGTGCTTTTGCGCAGGTTAAGCTACATTATAAATGAGAGTACGTCTAAACACGGTATATACTTTTTTGCGCTCATACATGTCGCATACTGGACATAGAGCCATCGGGTTTAAAGCTGTCATTAATGCACAGCAGCAAGACCGTTCATCAGGGACGACGAATAAGGCACTCCGCTGAAACTGTATGTTATGTTGCTCCTACTTTAATGGGGGGTGCGGGGGTGGGGGGTAAATTTACCCACACGCCTTTCTCTCGGAGCCTAACGATGTATACAAAGTAGAGCAATTTTAAGGGCGCCTAGGTGCTATCAGCCCATCGAGTTCGTACAACATGCATGCATGCGCACGTGGCCTCAAAACGTATAGGTACGTGAGTACCATCAGGGTATGCTCAAACGAAATGACTAATGAAATAATGAGGGTGCCTTTAGCATTTAATTACAAAGGAATGCAATGGGCGATTTTTCTGTGCATGGATAAAGTATTGTGCAGTCCTTAACGCGCGTTTTGCAGCATGCAGATGGTCGCCGTTCAAACAAAAGCGAACGTGAACGCGCGATAAGGCATTGTAGTAGCTTTAAACGTGTCGAAGTTTCAGTTTGTGCAGATAGTAAGCACTCTTAAACAATTTTACTGCATTGAGGCAATTCCACGCTGTGCGTATGTGCTAGAAGAAATTAAAATTTTGCTGATGCTGGGGTCTCCAGGCTTTTGCTGCTAAATACGGTGAACCACCACAGTTTACGGACCACGGGATCTCGGAAAACGCTTGATTTCCTGACAGCCTGTAACGGTAATCAGTACATTTCACAATCTTGTTCCCATGTACTGGTAGAAGCTCCAAATAGGAATACTAAGCTGCGTTGTGAGGCTACGCAGACATTCACTTTTTTTCTGAGATTTCGTTCTCCGTAAAATAAAGAAGCCGAGTGTATCTGAAACAAGATGAGTAAAAAGTAGAGTGACTTCTTAGTAGTTTCAAGATGCTTGTTGTTGCAGCTTGTATATTTAGTTTTCCTCACTTCTAGATCACACAGCTGTTTTGGAAAATATTCGGAGCATCGCGGCTACAGCGATTCAAAATTTTCTTAGTGAACACTTTAGCTTTGCAACCGCACGAGTTTAAAGGCAAATATCTCGTGGCAGAGCAAGACATTCCTGCTTGCTGAACTTGTGGCGTGAACGCAGAATTTTACAACGAACACTTCGAAACTTTTGAATTCAGCATTGTGCGCGGCGAGACCTGATGACTTCTGAAAAAAAATATGTAGTGTGCGAACAGTGATGCCAATATCACGAAACGTGTGCTTTGTACTCACCTGTAAACCTAGCGCATATTTGCGAGCATACCTCGGAAGTTTCCGGCTCAGCCAACCCAATGTCGGGCAGCACAGATACCGCGTGAATTAGTGGCACCTTTATTTCTCCGATCAAAAGGACGTCCCACATCCATTTTCCTTGCGCTATGTACTTGAAGACACTAACAGGGACGAAACTGGATACTGGTTGTAAAGAGAACAGGAAGTCGCACGGGGGTGTCATCTTTGCAACCAGTGTTCATTTAGTCTCTGTTAGTACCTTCCAAAACATAGCGCTACGAAAATGAGTCCACACCGACTAGTCTAAATCGGTGCTCTTCTAAATGTTCGACATCCACCGCCATGGTGTCGAATGACCCTGGTTAACAGTTCCTGTGTTAGACGTTGTACACATACCTAAATATCCAAGAATGTAAACGCGGGAGCAGCTGCCACCATAGCTCAGTTGGTATTGCAACTCACCCGTAATGTGCAGTGTGTGGTTTGACTTCAACCGGCAGCAGTTTTTCTTTTTTTGTCCACATGAAATTTTCTTTAGCGCGCTGTTTCTGCACTTCGATTAAGCACAACAAATAATTTGCCCTATACCTTTCTTGGCTTCATATGGTTGTGTTCCAACGAAAATTACGTCCCTCGGTTCCATTCCTTCTCATTCCTTTCTTTCTTTTGTCTGTTTTTGCCGGTGAACGAACGGACCCAGACCATATAACGCCCCGTGACCAAACGCCAAGGAATGCAGCTGTGAATCTAGGCTGGTACTCTGACTGCCGAGCTCCGGGTAGACTGCTTACCACTGGTTTCTGTATCGACTGCTGCTTGCAGCCAGTATTATTAAGGGGGTCCGTGCGCCCAGGTCACGCCACACTAATGACAGCACTTGATTGATGCCGGCCTTGTAAAGGCAGCTCGTTTCTCGGTTGAGAAAGTAAGGGGCTGCAGCGTGTACGTAGGTGCACACTTAGGCTAAAACCTGATTTATGGAGCCAGAAAAACTGTCGCGTGTTTAATGGCGATGCAGGGCAGAAAATAGCGAAGGCACTTAGGATAAGAATGAGGAGAATAATAGACTTGGCGACAGCAGCACACGGTAAGACATTTCCTGATCTCTAGCTGCCTAGAGACCAAAATGCCAGAACGGCGGGAAAACGTGCATGAATATGAACCTTGCACTTTGCCCGGCTGAACAGCATGTCACGCGAGGCAAGCAGATCTAGGTTAGTGCTTCGGGGGGCCGCTAGAGACCTAGTTCTAGATGTGACACAAGCTGTTTTTTGTTTCGCCTGGTATAGCCATATTATTTTTATGTTTCACAATGATGACAGGTTGCGCAGCGTTCATTAATTTATAGTGCTGCTTCATGTCGTTTTTGGTCGACGACGAGAAATCAATTTATCCTTAACTTGTTTAATGATAAGACTGTGTTTCAATCAGCACGAACTACCATCGTCTGAGCGCGTTCTCTGAACATTCGTCTAAACTGCTGTCAACTTCCTTCATTTTTCGTGTTAGAATACACGTTGCGATTCTTCACTGCGCCTTACGATGGTTATTATTATTATTATTATTATTATTATTATTATTATTATTATTATTATTATTATTATTATTATTATTATTATTATTATTATTATTATTATTATTATTATTATTATTATTCATTGGCATCCCCTTCGAAACGGGCCCGGATGGCTGGAAGGATGCTATGAGCGTCCCCTTTGAAACGGGGCGCTGGTTGGCGCAACCGAGTTCTTGTTTTTGTACTGCCTAATGTCCTACCTGTGTTAAAAGGAGAGGAAATAAAAAACTCGAAGAATTCCCATCATCAAACTTTCTGAACCCCCATTGTGAACTTTGTTAATAATAATATTTGGGGTTTTACGTGCCAAAACCACTTTCCGATTATGAGGCACGCCATAGTGGAGGACTCCGGAAATTTTGACCACCTGGGGTTCTTTAACGTGCACCTAAATCTAAGCACACGAGTGTTTTCGCATTTCGCCCCCATCGAAATGCGGCCGCTGTGGCCGGGATTCGATCCAGCGACCTCGTGCTCAGCAGCCCAACACCATAGCCACTGAGCAACCACGGCGGGTTTGTGAACTTTGTTGTGAACCGTGTTTGTCGTTTCCTACTTTTCTTCCACCAATTTTCCAATCGCCTCTTACTAATCGCTGTTGTGGACCTTACTTTTCCTCTGCTCCCAATAAACAAAAGGGCTTCAAGGATGTCCTAGGTGTCTAAATCGACCGCTGAGTAATTAGCTTCCCTTTGAGTTATCGTTTATTTTTTCCTCTCTGACTTTCTTTTTTCCTCATAAGTAGGTTTCTTTTTCGTTGCCGCCACCTATGAGACTACCTCAGCCTCTCTGACTCTGCACTTAACGTTCTTTGTTGCCACGTACTTGCTGGTAAGCCTCCTAATTCTTTTCTTCCACTGTAAATCAATGTTTTTCTTGTACGAACATCTGCACATTTTCCCAACTCGTTCACTTTCTGCCATATTTCTCAGTCGTTCTTCATAACCAATTTTACTGTGAGCTTCCCTGACTTCAAAACTTGTCCAGCCCTTATCCCCCTGCAAAGCTTCATTTGTACTTTTCCCGTGAGCGCCCAATGCGAGACGTTCCACTGAGCTTTGGGACCGAACAAGTCCTAATTATACCCGTGACTTATAGTAAACAAACGCATTTCCAAATGTAAGCCCTGGAACCATTGCACCTTTCCACATACCCCGGAGCACGTCGTACCTATTGTATCCCACAGCTCTCTGTGTTTCATTATCGCCGCATTTCTCTTTCCGTTTGCTGTTATTGTTTTGTCCTGTGTTTCCATATGTCCATTGCCTTCGTTTATTCATATAGCAAGGTATTTATATTCCTTTACCCGAGGTATTTCTTGGCCCTGTATTGACACTGTCTGTTCGCTTTTTTCATTGAATACCATGACACCTGATATTTTGCCGCTGAATTTCCGACCTAAATTCTTGTCTTGCTGTCCAAGTATTATCCACATGTTGCATATCACTTCACTTGTTAGCTAGGAGCACAATGTGGTCCGCATAAAACGAACCTGGAAGCTGCGGCTCTACTACTGTAGCTGCCTGTTTGTATCAGAGAGTAAACCGGATATTACTTTCCCCTAGCGCCCATTCCATCCTTGTGATGAACATCATAAATAGAAGTGGGGATAATGGCCACCCCTGCGTCAGTAGTTTGTTGATATCAATTTTCGCCTAGCTCCTCATTGGTTACAAATTATATAAGCATAATTTAGTGACTATCGCGTTGCGCTACAGAGCGTCAAGTCACGGATTCAATCTCTGCCGTGGCGTCCTCATTCCCATAAGAGCGGAATACAAGAACATTCCTGCACCGTGCCTTGGACGTACATTAAGGAACCCTGGTACGTATTGCCCCGAAATGTAATGAAATAAATAATTAGGTAGTGGTGCTTCATAGGAACATTCTAGAGCTACCATTTTATTCCGCCATACCATGGGGAGAGCGCATCGCTCACGTAGTTTGGCCATGACATAAATAGATTTACAATTTCTCATTGTATGTAATTTGAAATAGATACAAACCTTGAGGCGACATGTTTTCATTTCACATCATTGTTAATAACTTTTACTGCTCTGAGAAGTTATGAGCTTAGTACTGGGATATCCGTGTAACATAAAGCTTGAATGCTTGCAAATTAAAATAATGTACGAAATAAGTACGTGTATCTACGTGTTTCGAACCAACAACCACAGAGCTCTGAATAGATTGTTTTGCCTCTACTCAACAACAGCATTTTTCTTTTTTATTGCACGGACGTATCGCCGCAAACATAAGGAAGATATTGTTTCGCATACCAAGCCACCTCTAATTGCAAGCCTCTAGGCCAATTATCGTAAACTGTCAATGAGATAGACTCAGCAGTCACTATGCAAAGCAACTACACTGCGAAGTACCCGTTCACATAGCCGATAAATCCGAATCCTACAAGCTAATAGATCTTTACTTCAGTAATGCTGAATATTGTTATTCGCTTCTTATATCACACTATCAGAAATCCAATGAACAAATGCAAGCTGTGATACTCTATGACTGCGTTGCATTGCTAAAAAATAAAGATAACTCACAAATAGTTGTGCTGTTATTTCGCTTGCCTACGTAATAAAATTGTTTTAACACATCACATTCGATTCAGCATAACAAAATACGAAAACATTTGTTGTTCAAGCCACGCCTTACAATAAAGTAGAAGAGTGTAGAAGAGCGTTAACCAAGTCCATGGCTTCCAAGATTTTCGACACGATGCTGTAGATTGCCTCGATGCGGACTCTGAGCTCCGGCTTACTTGAAGTGTAAGCACACCACATGCTTTAGTTGAAACTGTAGTTCCCGCACAAGAGATTCACTGACGTCCCAATACCTCCATGTTCGGTTCTCAAGGTGTACTTTGTGGGGATGCGCGACTCTCACGCGTCCCTTGATATGTTGTATTCCCCGCATAGCTCCCGTCTCCTGTAACGCCACGTGGCCTGCGGCCCGCGGCGGTTCATGTGGTTAAAGCGCAGTGCGAGAGATGGCGCGAGTGTTGCGCTGCTAACGCCGCCTGCCGGCGGGGTTACTTGGGCGCAAAGAGGAGAAGGCTCTCTCTTTTTGGCTGCGGATCGGCGAGTGCCGCGGACGTCCCACGCATGCGCCGATGCATGCTTCTGCGAGAGCGTCTCGCGTGGCCTTCTTCGAACGCGCCACCGTACGCGTGACCGTATGCGCGAACGACCAGGCGTTGGGATTCAGCGTGGGGTGAACATATGCGCTCGTTATCCGGTCGCGGTGAGTCGGACTTCTAGATTTGTCGCGCGCCCATCGGCATGTTTTGCAGATAGCAACTCGGCTAGCAGGCATTGATCTATGAAAGGTTTAATAAATGCCCTTGTAATTGTTTGCACTACTGTGTTGTTCCGCTGTCCCAAGAACACGGGTGAGAATCCCACCACTTGTGCTTATCTGGAGTAGCTATTCTAGGGTCATTACAGGCCTCAAAACTGCAAGTTTCAAAATACCACTGATAATGGGAACTGCAAATTATAATGCATTTGCGCGCTTGCAGGGCACAAAGTGGTATTTGCTAATTGAGGCATAGTGACACTCAAATGAAGACCTTCATTGAGCATTGCTTATATGTAAACATTCGTTCGTTTGTGATTCGGGTTGCTAGGTCATGTGAAGGGACACTATGCAGTTGGGCTGCTTAACGTAGCCAGTGACTCTGGGCTGCCATGTTGGTGCTTTCATTTTTCGTGCTATTTGCTCAGGGCTATTTATTCTACGCTAACTGCGGCAGTCACCGGGCTGCTGGACAATTACGACTTTATCAGTATATATACCGTACCTCTCTAGAACTGTCCTATGTCATGAATGTTTTTTTAATGCTCCTCACAAGCCACCGTGTGAAGTTCTGTAGAAGAAGAGGGCCTCTTTAACGCTTCGGTCCATAATTAAAGGCGCATTGTGAGCGGCAGGAAGAAAAGCTCACGTCAGCTGCACACGAGTACACCAGAACTGCAAGACGCATATTTGAGTCTCTACATCATGCTGCAACGCGTGCTCTTTCTTGACGAAAATTGCGTGTCAAGGCGTCATATCTCTTGAAAGTGGATCGCTGTACTTTGAACACCTCACCATGTGTAGGAATGTATGAGCAATTTCGCCTAATACGTTTCACGGCAATCTATATGAAAAGCGTCCGCAAAATACAGGACACGATGAACTGTCGTGCACGAAATAATTTATGTATATGTACACAACATGTTTTCTCACGCGTCTTCATAGTGCTGTCGATATAGCATAGAAGGCCTCCCCCCCCCCCCCCAGTGAGTGCCGAATTTTCCATAAACTTTAGTAGCCAAGAAATCAGCGTCATGAAAGTTGAAAAATGGAAGCCCCTTCACCATTTGGGCCGTATCGTCTGAGTTGATACGATAGCCTTTGCTATGTTTAGCGCCTTTCCTTTATTTTACTGCGCTTGATTGCCGTCTGTTTGCACAGCCTAGCTACAGTTATAGGCACAAAATGTTATAAAATAACTGCACGGTACTTCCACCCACCACGTACCCTGGAGCATGTCATTTCGTCCTGTAAGTTGATTATCGCAGTGTGTTTTAAAAGTTAAGCTTCGTGTTTAGAAAAAGAAAACGAGAACACGTTGTGCGTGAAGAATTTATTGTCATCTTGTTTTCTTCTATTCACTTTTTCTTGCACGACGTCTTTTTTTCTACATGAAATAACTCCCAAGTCCACAGTATATATTATATTTATCACAAAATTTCTGCTTCAAATGCAGCACCAAGTGGTGCGCAAGAAAATGTACATATTGTATGCTGTTACTCTGGAATGTGATTTCTTTCATTGTTTCATATCTTTACTACACCGCGCTTTCAGAACAGAACCCATCGCCTTTTTTATATGTCTAGGTCTAATTTTTTTTTAGTTCGAGATTTACCGCCGAAGTTCCTTCAACTAGCGTCTTCCATTCGGTCACCGTCAAGCAACACATGGCCTACCGCGCCTCTATATATGCTCGACAACACCCGCATAAGTTCTTCCTGGCAGAGGACTTCCGCAAGGCGTCAGGATCGCGACCCTCTCCAAACACCGCCGACTTCTACAAGCTGGGAAACTTCCTGGTCAAGTTCGAGGGTTCCACTTGGTTTACACAGCGGCGTTGCTCTCCGAGGGAAGTTGGCCTACAGGCGATGGGTGTGTGTAGCGTGGTCCCCCTTTTTCTTTTTTTTTTCTACGAACGCCATATCTTTTATACAAAGACGTTGTTCCTCCCTTGCCTGCTTTTCCTTTTATTTTATTTGTTCTGAAAGCGTGTTGTTCGTGTAACTTTTGCCGTCTTCCACAAGGCTGTTCATGTGTTTCGTACTTTTCAACGTATGCCAAACTTTTTTTCTTTGGGCCGGTCGCAGATGACTTCGGCATGTCGCAGTGATTCCGGTCATCTTTGAAAAACTCGTGCACAGATTCAGCGTCCTAAACAGAGAGTAATATTTACAAAAAAGTGCGTGTAACTGACCTTCAGTCTCATTTTTTTGCTGTTACAAACTATGAAAACAAATGCACCCAAGCCTGGGCAAGATGGTTGATCGTTTCACCAGCACCTCAAAAATATTGTTG